>NW_010542576.1:0-29701 GCF_000687285.1 Phaethon lepturus | reverse complement strand
AGATGCCCTTTCCCTGAATCCTATAGCAAGTCCCATACCCACTGACCACAGTAACCCCCTCTCAGTCTGTGGGATGCTCCATGGAGCTTCTCAGATGACGCATGGTGATGGGTGTCACCCTGGACCATGGGCGGACCTTCATCCAACAGCCCTGACAACAGCTGGGGCAGTGAGCCCCTTGGCTCTGGCTGGGTGGTTATATAATCATAGAATCATTTAGGTTGGAAAAGACCTTTAAGATCATCAAGTTCAACTGTAAACCTAGCACTGCCAAGTCCACCACTAAACCATGTCCCTAAGTGCCGTGTCTACACATCTTTTAAATACCTGCAGGGATGATGACTCCACCACTTCCCTGGGCAGCCTGTTCCAATGCTTGACAACCCTTTCGGTGAAGACATTTTTCCTAATATCCGGTATAAACCTCCCCTGGGACAACTTGAGGCAGTTTCCTCTTGTCCTATCGTATGCTACTTTGGAGAAGAGACCAACAGCTGCCTTGCTACAACGTCCTTCCAGATAGCTGTAGAGAATGATAAAGTCTCCCCTCAGCATCCTTTTCTCCAGGTTAAACAACCCCAGTTCCCTTTGCTGTTCTTCGTAAGACTTGTGTGTTACACGATCTTCGTTGCCCTTCTTTGGACACGCTCCAGCACCTCAGTGTCTTGCTTGTAGAGAGGGGCCCAAAACTGAACACAGTACTTGAGTTGTGGCCTCACCAGTGCCGAGCGCAGGGGGATGATCACTGCCCTAGTCCTGACCAACGTTCCTCTGCCTGCGGTTTGCTTCTGTGTTCCTCTGTGATTATGGGGATGAGCCTTTCATCGCAGAACCCAAGAGCGTGAGATGTGGTAGGAATATCACAGTTGAAGGGACGATATCAACAGCTTGTCAGTCACACACAAGGAACTGGAAAACATTTAACCGAAGGATGTAATTACTTCTGCACACATACAGTCAACAAATTCCTCACTCTGCTACCATGCACTTCAAAACTTTTGTGTAGAAAACCAAAAGTGACAAGAACAATTTGTCTGAGACTGATTCACTGCTTTGTGGCAGCTATACTAATAAAGAAAGTGATGTATTTACCCTGGAAGATGTAATCATGAAAATAAGAAACCTATGTCTATCTAACTGCAAGCTGTGTTCTTTAGAAATTATTTTCTCTTTGTTCTTCATCAACTGTTGAAAAAGTGCAGGTAGAACCGCTTTTTTTTTTTTCCTTTTTTTTTTCCCCTTTATTTTATTGCTGTGTGCTGGAATGGAAACTATGTAAAAAAATTATATTAAATAAGCAAAAGTTTCAACTGCCAAAGTGGTAGGGGGTAGGAAGGGAAAGGGAAAGGGAAAGTGTTGAAATAATAACAGAAGAAACATTTTAGATATCTCTTTTTTTTAATAAATCTATTTAAATTCTAAAAAGAACTACAAAAATGGCTTTCAGGGGGTTAAATAAACATAAATCTCTCTACTTGGACTGCTGTGCTTCATGAGTACTTATAGCTCCATCCAACACTGCATGACTCCTGCCTTATCTGTGACAGCCCAAGTACATGAGCTGTCCCCTGGCTGTGCTGTGGTACGGTGCGACCTGTCACCCAGGCTCATCATGGACTACCTGATGCTCTTCTTGCCAAAACTGAAAGGACACGGACTTTTTGCCCTAAACAAGGAAAACAAAATGGAAGAAGAGCAGATGAAAATGGGAGTCAAAAATAGGCATAATTTTTTTCAAACAGAAGTTTCCACACTTTATTCATCTCTACAAAAAGTCCCTTCTTTTTTAGGAACTAAAATAAAACAAGTATCTTTGAGAAGCAAAGATAAGACTGTGAGGTAACTACATGTATTTTCAGGTTAAAATGTCTTCAGCCTGTTTTCTATCACAGCTGCTTTTAGTGCTTGTTAGGGATGTGGGAATGTCTCCGTGGCTGCTAAAAATAAAGACTACTCCAGCAATAATGGAACAAAATGCCATGTAATCCATTTTTATTTGTGTTTTAAAGTGCTCTGTACTTAGCACTCTTAAGTCATAGTTGAATTTTTACATAAGAACTAAGTAGAAACAGAAACCTCTTTTCTTTGGTATTTCTATGAGCAAAATGTTTTTTTTTTTTTTAACAAGAAAAATAAGACTATTTTAGATTTTGAATACAATAAAAATTCCATAACATTTTCATCCAGAACTGTTGTGATGTTCAAAACATTACTTATATTAATACAAGACATAAAATAATACAGTGTGTATAAAATATAAAGTATATACAGTATATGAGCTTACATTAAAAAAGAACCAAAAGGTAACATTAAAATTAAACATAAATATTTTGACATTGTAGAAAGAGTTGATCCAAAATGATTGCCTTTACCATCTTGTCCTTGCATTTAACTTTTTGTTAAGTCTGTGCAGTTCCATGAAATGTTTGGATTTGATTCAAATTTTCTCTTTTGACAAAAAGTGTTTTACTGGATGCTTTCCAGAGATGTCAGCACCCCTTTTTGATGGAAAAACTGAGGATTGTCCATTAGTTGAGTATTTATTTATTCAGGTCTATATCTGCAGAAAGTTCAACCTGGTCCCTGCTCAGGGATACCACTGTCCTTTACGCTCCTCCCACCTTCTGCTTTCTCTTCTCTCACATAATGTGCTGCCCAGTAGATGGTCTGTGTGGCAGATCACAGTTTTTCAGACTAAGTCAGAAACTCATAGATTTAGAGCTTTTGTTATACTTACCCAAATCCCTATGGAACCAAATTTTCTGAGTCATTGATTAGAAATTTTTAGTCACAACTGAAACGTCTAAAAAAGTAACAGAAGGTGCTTCATCCCTGAAAATGGATGACCTTATCTTTGCAAGGGGTGTATCTTTTTTTCCTCTGTCTACACAGGAAGAGTAGGTGATTTAAAATGGCCAAGACATGTATTTTTCAGAGGACTGAAGTAAAGTGAAATCAATTTCATCCTTATGCTTCAAAGTATTTCCTCTGCTGCAAAGACACTAATTTCAATATTGGGTGTGGGTTTTCTCAGGGGGATTGTTTTGTTTTGTGGGTTTTTTTTAAGTATTTTCTATTTTTTTTTACAGGTGAGATGCAGTTTTTCTTCACTTATGAAGATTCATCTTTTCCTGTAATATAAAACTTCATGAACCAATATATTGCATGAAAAATAACGTGGTGTTGTTGACAGACAGCTAAGGAGAACTCAGAGAAGAGTACTTTATTTTTAATTTTCCAATTTTATGTTGGATTGTTGAAGTTATCAGTATGATTTATTTTAGTATTTCCTAAAGCACTGCTTTCCAAATTGAACATGTCCTTCTCACTATTAATTTTGTTTGTTAGTGTTCCCCTACTTTATTATACCCTTTGTTCAGAAAACAAGTGCTGTTGGAGCAGATTCTTCTCATTATCATTGAGTGGGATTCATCTCACCAAGCTATAGGGACCTGAAAGTCTATAGGTGTTGGAAAGTTGGGCTTTTCCAGAATGGTGATTCCAGTATAATCTCAAACAGAATCACACAGAATTGCTGAGTCTGGCAGGGATCTCCAGAGATCATCTAGTCCTACCCCTCCAGTCTGCTTTGACCAGAGAGTCAACTAGACCAGAACCATGTCCAGTTTGGTTTTGAGGATCTCCAAGGTTGGAGACTCCACAACAGCCCTGGGAAACTTGTTCTGCTGTTCATCCACTCTCACACCACAGGAGATTTTTCGTATGCCTAAACTGAATTTCTTGTATTTCAATTTCTTCATAGCTCTTGTCCTGTCACTGGGCACCACTAAGAAGATGCTTTTCTTTACTCCCCCCATCAGATATTTATACACATTCATAGATCCCCTTGAGCCTTCTCTTCTCCAGGCTGAAGTGTTCTAGCTCTCTCAGCCTGCCCCCGTGGGTCAGATGTTCCCATCCCTTTATCATCTTTTTGGTCCTTCACTGGACTCATTCCAGTATGTCCCTGTCTTTCTTTTACTGGGAGCCCAGCACTGGACCCAGCACTCCAGATGTGTCTCACCAGAGCTAAGCTAAGCGGGTATCACCTCTCTTGACCTGCTGGCCATGTTTCTCCTAGTGCAGCCCAGGATGCTGTTGGCCTTTTCTTGCCACAAGGGCACATTGCAGGCTCATGGTTGACATCATCTACAAGGACTCTGAGGAACTTTTCTACCAAGCTCCTTTCCAACCTGTTGGTCCCAGACGCATCCTTCTGCATGGAGTTATTTCTCTTCAAGGATTAAAAGGAAATATAGAAAGCTTACTTAGATTTAACGCTCAAATTTTAAAATCACTCTCATGACAATGTAAATGCATAGCACCTTTAAACTGGTGCCCTCATTGGCACAACTAAATATTCAGGACAAAGTGTTGACAGAGGTTGAATTGCATCTGAAAGGCCTTGTTCTTTCTTCTTCTTCTTTTTTTTTTCCCCCCTCAGGAAAATGACATGTTTCAATTTTCAGGTAAAATTATGTTGGAGAGAAGTGACTTGTATTATTGTGTGTCCTCTACAACCCAGTCTGACTCTGACCTATGTAGAGTGTCTCTGTAACACCTATGTTCCTTGAAATATGGCTCATCCTTACCCAGCAAATGGCATCAAATGGTAAAATACCTGAAATATTCTTCTTTCTTGTGGACATGCCAGGGACTTAATTTATCAAGAGTTATAAATTACCCAGTAAGAGCATATGCTGATTATTTTTTTAAGAAAATTGGGGGTGGGGGAGTGGGGTGACACCAACTCAAAATATCACAAAAGCAAAAAAACAACCCTAAAATACAAAACCCCAAACCAACAAGGTTCTCTAAACTTCAGAGAAATAGGATGTTGCAAATGTAGACGTGCCTGAGGCAAAACCATGAACATAGTCCACTGGTTTTAGAATTTAACCTGTTCCTCTGAAGAAAATCCATAGAATGAAAGGATTATGCAAGGCTGTGTTTATGCAGGTTACATGACCCAGGCCTGTTATTGCTTACTTTTAAAACTGAATTCTCGAAATCAAGTTTGTGGATG
This sequence comes from Phaethon lepturus, assembly GCF_000687285.1. NCBI lineage: Eukaryota > Metazoa > Chordata > Aves > Phaethontiformes > Phaethontidae > Phaethon > Phaethon lepturus. The sequence goes on along the minus strand of NW_010542576.1, from coordinate 24,675 downwards.
ATGATAGGGAATTGCAGGGGTGCAGTCAAGATGCTTAAGGGCAAGGCTCTCCTTCAAAGGGATATGGACAAGCTAGAGGAATCGATTGACAGGAACCTTCTGAAATTCAAGAGGACAAAATGCATTCAAAAATGCATACATTAAGACAGGAGAAGTTCCAACGGGGTATAGAAAGGCTCTTTTCCTTCAGGAGGGCAGTCAAGAAGGGGAACAGGTTGCCCAGAGAGGTTTTGCAGTCTCCAGCCTTGAAGGTTTTCAGGACTGGCTTGGATAAAACCCTGAGCAGCCTGATCTGACCCTGCAGTCAATACTACCTTGAGAAGGAGGTTGGACTAGAGACTTACAGAGGTCACTTCTCATGAAGCAGTTTATGATTCTAAATACTGACATTCATGCAGTTCTTAATGGTGGAACTACAGTATTTTAAGTGTGTATAACCCAAAAATCACCTGTAAGAAAAAGAATAATTTAACAGCAATGTGGTTTATATATCCATAACTGCATTCATATCTACAAACACAAACATACGCACATATATGTAAAATTTATACACATCCGTATGGGTATATATACACACAGACACAGACATACATATGTGTGAATATACTGACCTAATTTTCCTTGGCAACCTACATCTGTTTCCTCAAAGTCCGACCTCTCTGTTTCTGATTTGCCCCGTCTCTACATTAGTTTTGTAGATAATCGTCTGAGGGTGCTGTGTCTGTAAAGATGAGTGCTATATAAGGACTTCTATTCAAATAAGGGTGCTTTTAAGCAATTGTGACTCATCTGAAGAGGAAGGTAACCCCCTTGGAAAAAGGTAGGCCCTCACTCTTGTCTCCAGGCAAAACCTTCAAATAGAAAATACTGATGACAGTCTGCTAGAAATCAGAGAGAATATATATGAAGGTAAAGAAATGATCACTGATCCTCCTGACAGCAACTAGGTTATCTCTTCTCTATTTCTCAGAATTACCTGAGTCTTAAGAACATCCTGATCCAGTCCATTTTACGTAACATCAGACTCACTTTTGATGCTACTGTTTGCTTCAGGCTCTTTTAATCTTTGAAGAAAATTGTTCCAGTCTGCAAATTAAATGGATCATCACTGAATTGAAATCTAAGGAGGGACATGAAGTGCTGGTGCTCTGATTCCCCCTCCCCCTGCCTTCTTTATTTAATGCAACATTTAAAACTGACTTAAACTTATGAGAAATTACAAGCCTCCTCAGTGTATTGAGCAGAAGGAGCTATTCTGTTTCTAGTGTAGTTTTGTGATCAAAACAATTCATTCTGTATGAGCGTGTGTTTGTGCTTAACCCATTTTTTTTTCAAAGTGAAGACACACACTTTATTTTATTCTTCATGCTTGAATGAGTTTCACCTTCAGCATGAACTTTCGTATCTTCTCTCGCTCGATTCCAAGAAAAGCAGAGCACGGTTCCTAATAACACATAATGCACCAGTGTTGCATAAAAGTAGAAGGTATTGCGCAGAACTGGGATGGAGACTGCCAGATAATGGTTCTCCTTGTTTTCAGGTGTTTTCTTTGTAGAGTCTGAGCCAGCATGTGACACCTTTAGCAAACGGAGTGACAACTTACTCCTTGAGTGACCCCACAGCAACCAAAGTAACTCTCTGTGGAAGAAGTTCTGCTCCAAGACAGCAGAGGAAAAGCTATTTTGACCTGTGAAACTGTGCAAGAGCGTATCCTACTGGAGAGGATCTGGGCAGACAGATGGCTTAAGCAGCTTATGGTAGATTGAGGGACAGATCCTTCATCTGCTACTGTTTGGGACTAGTCCTCTTCTTTGACAGTTTGTGTGTATTACCATTCAGTGGCCTTCAGCTGTGACCATGAAATGCTCTATCTGCTGGCTGTTCACCCATGTGCGGAGGTGATGCCATTCCCCTCTTTCATGAATGGGTGTGCATACCTCTCTGTGCTGCAAACAGGGAAAGGAAATATTTTTCACGTTTCAGGCTAGATTACATCTTCATCATTACATTCATTATTACTGTCTTCTCTTTTTGGAGGAAACCTTTATCCTGGGCCCTGCAAGGAACTGAACTGGGGCTTGACCATGTTTTGAGTGGGGTGGTGGACACAATGGTCTTCAGAGGTCCCTTGAAACCTAAATCAGTCTATGTTTATAGCTTGAAGCCAAGTCAGGAATATAAAATATGTAAATCATGACAGTAATTTGTACCAGGCACTCCAAGGACAGTGTTGTCTGCGTGCTAAGTTTCTAATATTTAGACTAAAGTGAGTAATGTGTCTAACGTATAGGACACCATGGCACTTAACTGGGCAGAGATAATGGGAGAGTAAGGAGAAAAGAGGAGAATGGTACAATCTCTGGATGCAAGTTTTCTTGTCTTCCCTAGTAAAACACCCCTCAAATAAGTTCATTCCCTGTGAGACTGGGGCCTAAAGCTAGTGCTTGCCATCTGGAAATGCTGCTAATTTGTTGACCACATGTGTGCTTCACCATGGTTTTGATCGCCACAAGACAACACAGATGGTTCAGACTCATTTGCCATTTTGCACTTACAGCCTGTTACTCCAGTAAACATTTTGGTGTCAAAACCAGGCTGATTTCTTCTCATGTAGGATCCAAGCTAAAACAGATTTATACAATTATACCAGACCTACCTAGCACCACTGAAACCAAAATAGCAGTTAATACCAAAACAGACTTTTTAAGGTGTCATTAGTAATCACCAATAAAATGCCCCCCTCAACACATTCTTGAAAATATCAGAATATGTTTATGTTCTACATTCATGTTTACTATCCTTAGCAATTTGAAATGCATCTGGTGCACAGAAGAGAAAGAGGGAAGTTTCCTTCCCACAGGAGCTGAAACAAACAAATGTAGAAGAGAAAACACCTTGTTGCTTCCACTCTCAATATACTTTGATCCAAGTTGCCCTACTTCATGCATTAAGCATCTTTTCCCGATCCCTGTCGGAACAGGATATTACTGTAGGTGAACTCTCAGTTCTTACGCACAGAAGAGAGTAGCTTGATATACTTCACCAGATTTCTTGTCAGTTCCTGACCCCCTTAAACTCTACAAATCTAAAGTAACTCCAATTTCTGTACAGTTATGCTGCACTTAAACTGGCAAACTGTGTACAAAACTGCAAAATTTTGTGCTGTTCAGGTATCAGGTAGGAATCAAAATTGTGCTACCACAAATTCAATCTTCTCTATGCACCAATTCCTAAATGTCTACCGCGAAAGGTAGGTCTATAGTCATAGAAGCATGAAATAAAAAGAGAAAACCTCGAAGAACTCTATTTGCTCTTCTGTGACCATGATACTTGCATCCCATGATTTTCTGCTGGGTTTTGTATCTATTTTATCTTCTTATGAGGTGGCAGTGGGACTGGAGGCAAGGATGATGAGCATCAGGATCCAGATTGGAAGAAAGGATGCAGATGTGGAATATATGCAAACCCAAGAGATGGGAACCATTTTTGAGTTCTTTGCCTCTGCAAAGAAAGACAAATTGTATAACCTGGCTCTGCCTCAGCCTTACTTTACTCTCCAATTGGGGAGTGGAATATTAATTTCTCAGGAGTGTGTGCGGCCCTGATTTAAATTGAGAAAAAAAATCCATCATAGAGTTAAAAAAAGGTGTTGAACACCAAAATACTATTTATGATGATAAAAGCAATAGTTCCCAGATTCTCTGTTTTATCTTTGTACATTAGATGTAAACTCACTTGAATCATGACCTTTATTTGCCATGTAGCAAGAGTTGTGGGTGATGACCCTCCGAATAAAACTGCGCCTCTGAATGTCCTCAGTGCAACAGAGGATGATGCATTTTAAGTTTTAAGTGAGGTTGAAAAGGGGAACATAAGAAAAAACAAAAGAGCACGTGTGTGTGCATATATAGCTCCTGTAACAGCCTGCAGCAGCCTCTCAGTAAAATGGCACCTCGCCCTCCAGAGTTCATAGTACCTTCGGATGTTTAATATACAGAAAAGAAAGGTTTCACAACTTCATACTCCATGGATCAGAGAAATAATGAATATTGTTTTACAAGTTTTTTTTAAACTAAAATAGCAGAAAGTCAGTGCTGGCAGCAGAACATTTTCTTGCAAAAGTGATTGATATTATAGGGATCGTTACTGTCTTTAATTAAAATAGACACTCCCAGGAAACTCCCTCATCTCCCATCAAAACTCCTCTTGAAATTACTATATATTTATTCTTTATAAATAGCCAGAGGTTTTTATAGTTCATTCTTGGTCTGCTCATCAGTAGGTTTGACCTTGACTTTGAATGAAGCAGGATTTAGTGCTAACAAATTTTATAATTTTCTATTTCAGTTCTTCCCGTACACAATTTTATTTAATTTTTCCTTTCTATTTTTCGTCAGTCATCCATGCAGTGTTGTGTCATGTTTTGTTTTGTTCTATTTTATTTTCTTTCTGCAGCACCAATTTTTTTCAGCATCTTCTTTCATTTAATATATGCTCTTTGTCAGTGTTTGCTCCACAGCTGAATATTTTACATTTATCTGAATTAGATCACATTTCTACCTATAGCATTGATCTTGTGTTTAAATTGTTCCTGTTTTTCTTCATCTGGCTACTCTTAATTTCTGAAGCTTTCATCTATTAGCTTGAAATATACAATTTTCAATACTGTGGTCATAGTTATTTATAAAAATATCAAAAACCTGCAGACAGAAAACAGATCCCTCCACAAATCAGTGACCCAGATTTGCTCTGGGCTGTTTTCAGATGGAGTACATTTACTGTAACAATTCTTAATTTATATTGGGAAGGATGAAAATGTAACAAGTGGTATTGGAAGAATTTTATAATATTTAAGCCTCTTTTCCCTTGTGTTTAGAAGAGCCTTCTACCCAAAACCAAAAAGAAACCTAATTTGTAGGACCATAAAAAAAAAAAAACAACAATCAGAACTAGGGTGGAAATGTGGCCATTATGAGTCCTCTTCTTCTGAGATAACTTCGAAGAAATCTCACTGATTTAGAGGCCCTTTGCTCTCTGTCATCTTTCTATTTGATATGCTATGACTATTAACTGCATACTCACATTCCCTAGGAACTACACATAATGCTCTGATATATGACATGGTTGGGTAGCATCTGACATTTCCGCTGTGTTTAGGACATTTCCCATTGTTTGTTGATGTTTTTAACAAGACATAAGCTAGGCATACTCCATGTATACCTGTTTATCCCCAAAGTGCAGTGGCTTATTCCCAATTAAAAAATTCTGGGGTGCTCTGATTTGAAGATATGGCAAGATAAGAATCGGAGACTTCTCAATAATCCAGTTCAACTCTGTTTGTCAGAGCCTTGATACTATATAATTACCTTCCAAACCTTACTGTGCTCTGTTTTGAATGTAGTTGGCCTTTGTTCCTCCTCCTCTTCTCGAGAGGCTGTTACAAAACCTGATTGCCCTGGAAACCAAAAACCTGGTCATTGCCATCTTACATGCGTTCGTGTTCCATTTCTACCTGTTTAATCCTGATGCTCACTGACTTTTCGTTTAAATCGCACTCGTCCTGCTTTCAGCCAGCCTGTTCCCTCTCAGCCTTCGCTGAGCTGCCGCACGCGCTCTCACTCCCGAAGAGCTTCCCGTTCCCCTGACCAGCCCGGACACCTCCACTCTCAGTTGCTCCAGCTTGGCCTGCAGCTTCAAGCTCAAATGAAAAGTCTAGAAGTAAGTATCCCTATCCCCGATTAATGGAATTTCATGGCAATGGTTATATTTCACGGCGCTTTTAGCTCCAAATTGTGAGTTTACTTTTCGTTATCGTGGGAATGCTAGGCTAGGAATGCTGGGCTAGGTTTAGGGATTGGGTCTGGACTGGCAGCTGATTTGTGACAAAGACGACCAATTGCTAAAACAAGACATTTACCATCGTTTTGTTATTTTCATGAAATTATTTGGTGAAGTTATGCCAGGCCCGCTCTCAATATGAAACAGTTTTAATGAGGGAAAAGCCAGTAAATGCTGCCAAAACCAGATCTCTTTCACCATAATTTGTTCAAAACACAGATCCAGGAATATGAGCTGGCATTCAGGGATGCTGCAACTCAAATCTGTCCTGCTTGCCTTCTGGACACCTCTGTAGTATCAATAGTAATTCCAAGAGACATGTTTACTTATTGCAAATACGATACTGGCATGTGCTAAAAGGCTTTTCTTATTTATGCATTTGATCTGTTTATTTTACACAAAAGCATCTTTCTGTTACGATGATATTGGGGAAATGTTTTCTTGTTGGCCTCTAGAACCACACATAGAACCTGGGCCCTCTCCCCCTGCCCCTTAAAACAGAAGAAAACAAAATGGACCCCCAAAAAATAGCAAAACCCCAACACCTAATGTACTGAAAGAAGGATTTCTTCCTCTCAACGGACTTGGGCCTGCATAAGCAACATGGTTTGTAATTCAGCGATCATGAACTAAAAGAGGCAGAGAAAAAGAGGGAGAAAGTCAGATAGAAAAGCTCCATGCATCTCCCATGAGCTGAATCAATTACCAGTGTGTCAGGAAAAAAGTGATCATTATTTCAAGCCGCAACGTTAGGGTTCAACTGATGGGCAATAAGGAATTTTCTACCCATGCTGAAGACGTGAAAATTATAGCATTTTTAAACCACAGGCAAATAATCATAGAATCAGAATTATTTAGTTTGGAAAAGACCATTAAGATCATTGAGTTCAACCGTAAACCTAACACTGCCAAGTCCACCAGTGTATATAAATAAAAAGCTTAACATACCTTTTTTTTTTTTTTAATTCTTTTCTTTTCTCTGTTGCTACTTGGCATCCAGAAGTGGAGAGTGTTAGTACTGAGCAGGCAATAAATTGTTAAAAGGTAAATGTTAAGATGTGTAATTTAACAAAAATTTTAAAGGAAAGGAAAGGAAAGGAAAGGAAAGGAAAGGAAAGGAAAGGAAAGGAAAGGAAAGGAAAGGAAAGGAAAGGAAAGGAAAGGAAAGGAAAGGAAAGGAAAGGAAAGGAAAGGAAAGGAAAGGAAAGGAAAGGAAAGGAAAGGAAAGGAAAGGAAAGGAAAGGAAAGGAAAGGAAAGGAAAGGAAAGGAAAGGAAAGGAAAGGAAAGGAAAGGAAAGGAAAGGAAAGGAAAGGAAAGGAAAGGAAAGGAAAGGAAAGGAAAGGAAAGGAAAGGAAAGGAAAGGAAAGGAAAGGAAAGGAAAGGAAAGGAAAGGAAAGGAAAGGAAAGGAAAGGAAAGGAAAGGAAAGGAAAGGAAAGGAAAGGAAAGGAAAGGAAAGGAAAGGAAAGGAAAGGAAAGGAAAGGAAAGGAAAGGAAAGGAAAGGAAAGGAAAGGAAAGGAAAGGAAAGATGAGCAAAATCAATAGTTAATCAGTGGCATTATGCAAAGAGAAAACTCATCTTTCAGAACTGTTCAATGTCTGAATCAAAACATTTTTGAGACTTGAACTTGAGCTTTGACTGATCTTTTTAAAGTTTGAATTCATACATACTTTGGTGTGATAAAAATAAACTAGGTTGAAACACACTTCTGGATAAATAACATGAACAATAAAGAGCTCAGGAAGACAAGATTTTTTCGGGTATAACAAAAAATAGTTAAAAATTTTTCATTTCCTGAAATACAGAGTATAAGAGTATATACATTTTATGCTAGAGTGAGAGTTGTGGCAAGGATGAGAGCACACCTTGACACCTGCAAAAAGGAATAATATATGTTGAAGGAATAATGTATGCAGCAGGATGGCTGTGAAGTTTGATGACAATCTGATAATGAAATGAAATGAAATGAAAAATTAGAAGTGCCAGTGGATGAGCAGAGGAAAAGAAAGGGGGGTGGGGAAGGGAAGTCATTCTGTTATATTAGAATCAAATTATGATAAGCAGGAAGAAACCCAGTGTAAAAGCATCACATAATTATTCTACAGACTTTAGACATAAATTTGTTGCTGTTTTGCAAAATAAGAACTTTATCAAAAATTGTTAGTACTTCTTCTCAGAATCTAGGAACCACTGAAGATGATAAAATGGCATGATCTTTACCTTCTCTTTTCCTCCTTTTTTTTTCTCTTTTTCTTGGACATGGTGCAGACTCATCCGATCAATTTAAGACTAATTTGGGTCATCTTTCAAAAAGTTCTGACAAACTTTAAAGGAAACACTTTTCAAAAGTCAACACTTTCCAAAAGTCAACTTGCTCAAAAGATGAAGTGAGCTGGCTAAGTGTATCCCTTAGTCATCAGTGACTCTGAGTGTGGTTGTCTTTGTCATGGAAACAGCTGGTAAGAAATTTCCTTAGTAGAGAAATCATTGACTTGTTGATCAAATATTGAATTAAAATATTTTCCAAGAGCCAAAATAACATTTAAAGTAGCACTTCTAGCATGCTGCAGGAAAAGATTCTGTCTGTTACCTCTTCCATGATTCTGTCTTCTTACACAGTGGGGATGCAGAAAAATTGTCTCTGACCATGATAAATCAAAGGACTTGTTGTCTCACTATAATGATGTTATACAGGCTGCTGAGAGACAGCAAATACTAGCTCAGCTGAAGCCCAGCTAACAAGGCTACCTGGCTGTAGGACCAAAGCAGAATCTGTTCAGGCTCCATCAGAGTAAAACTAATTTCTCACTGTTTTGCTTTGCCCAGGAACTACCAAAACCATAAAAGAAATAGAATAATTTTCTTTTTTTTTTCTTCTTGGATGAAGTGTGAAGTGCTGTTATTGAAGGCAGACTCACATTCTTTTTTTTTTTTTGAGTGATACCGTATCACTGAAAATAACAAATTTGCACAGTATGATTTCAAAGGATGATTTTCACCTAGTTCCAGTCATTTGATATCTCTGTTCCACGAATGGGTAAGTATAACCTCCATAAAGAAGGGATGGGCATGACTGGAAGTATTCCACAATTAGAGGGTCTTATTTTCCTACAATATGATTGTCTTTATTACATCACCTTCGCACTTGCACTGGAAGAGAAATTATGAATGAGACAAGTGCATGAGTTTTGTCACGCAACGGACTGCCAAATGAAAAAACATATGACACAATGTACATCATCCTTGCAGGCAAAGGCTAAGTCGTGTTATGGAAGAGGTAAGTCTTACGTCATTCACTTCACAGAAGTAGCTCACCTTGTGTTGTCTGCTTAAAGCATAATTTTTGCCAAATGTGTATAATGTAATACAGAATTAATACCCTGGAAAGTGGAAAGTTCCCCCCTCCACCTCAGCTGGCATGGTAGCATCATGTCAGAGTGAAAAATATTGCTACAAAAGCAGAAAAAAACTTTGTGTGGTAATGCTTACCATGATACCAGCATTAGAGATGTTGACACTTCTTCTGCTCTGTTTTTTTCCACAAGCATTACTCATGATTCTGTAGAAATCATTATCCAGTGACAGGCAATGGTCTCAAGCCGTTCTCTGTTTTCTTCCCTTTTTCAAAAATTGGGTGATGAGGAAAAAAAACCCCTGCAGTTGCTCTGAGTCAGTGTGGTAGGATGCATTAAATACCTGCCCTACATTCCTTTCAGATGCCACTTTTCCTAGAAGGTTCAAAAAAATTTCTGGTAATTCATAGATATAAAATATCTCTTCTGCATTTCTGTGTTCTAATTAGAATCTTGTTTGATGACTCTAGTTTATGGGTGGAACAAGCTAAGCAAGAAGAAATATATTAAAATATATATTTTATTTCCCTACTCCAAAGCATGAAGGTCACTTCATTCATACCTGAGTAACATTTTAGTTAAACTTCAAATTAAAATTTGTTTAATTTTTAGTTTGTGACATTTTCCAGGTAGCAGGCAGTCCATTTTCAGTCATCTGGACCTGTCACTATTTTTGAATCCTTAAGAGAGTTTCCAGCTATCGTCTTTTCTCAGTAGCCTTTGTCCAGCTACGTATTATAAAGGATAAAATACATATTAAAATATGTATTCATGCCTAATAAAGACTTACAAGATTAATCCTAGTAGGAAGAAAAATTGATTTCTCTTTAAAGATACAGTGAGACCCCAAGAATTCTTTACTGTTTGAACTAGAGATGAGGTAAACTTTGGTAGTTTCAGCTGGAGTTTGCTTCAAATTTTGGTGTCATACTTAAAACTGGGGCATGCAAATCTAGTGGATATGAAATACGTGCACAGAATGTGGCTCAAATATTCCTCTGATGCCTCCTGCTTTTTTTTCGGCTGAAACCCAGAAGCATTGACTTTGTTAGTCTCAGGAAGGGGTTGGTATTGTGGCTTAGCCAATCGGGGATCTGAATCGGCAAATCCAGACATAATACATCTTAACATTTTTTCCCTTGACATGAATTAAAATGATAATTGTAACCCCAGAGAGAATGAGATCCTCTTAGTATTTCATTGCCATCATCAAAGACTAAGATTGGACTTTATTTTATCAGTCCTTTTATGTATCCTTTGTCTTTGTCAAACTTTTGATGCTCTTTAGTCTTCTTCTATACTTCTCTTTTCCCATTGGAACCTTAGGGCAAAACAATAAAAGCAAATCATTAAAAAAAAAAAACCCAAAACCCAATAACACAGTAGGTCTTTCCTTGGATGTCATGCAACACGAGTGACAAGAGAGAGAAAAACTGCAGTATGAGAAAGTGCTTTCCTTCCACTATATTGTAGAAAATTATTTATCATTGATCTCTCTAGAGGGATGGAAGGATGCCTGGACAGAATCAGAGGCAGCAAACATCCATCATGTTAAAACTGTTTTCTAATAACTGAGAACATATATATCAGAACCCTGTGAAGACTTTTGATAAAACATTACTTGCACAATAGAGAATTTAAGGGGATATCTCTGTGGGTTTATCAGTCTAGGGCTACTAAAGTTGTTCTAAATATTGAATCGTAAACCTTCAGTCATGCCTCTGTCTTCTTTCTTGCTACCTGTTTCACTTCTAGTTTTTTAAATGCCTTTGTAACTCTGTTTCTTGTAGTGAACTTCTAAATGACAAATAAGACTATTAGAGACTCTGTTTTCCTTTATCTTCCTTCTCTTTTCACAAGATTTCCCCAATATGTTACTCCCTGAGGTATTCTAACTTCTTAAACGGAGATTGTGTGAAAATGTTATTTTCTTTTCCTGTCAGAGAACTAAATGAGCAAACTAAGCCAAAAATAAGCATGTGTTTAAACCAGAAATTTACCCTGGATCACTTTGAGAACCTTCAGAAGTTCAGATTTTAACTGATCGTTTCAATTTCTGTAACAGAAATAACGAAGTTAAAGAACAGGTTTTCAGTTTATATCAGTAGAAAACTGGAACACTGGGATGGACTGAGTCTACACCAGTATGCTGCAAGTGCCTGACAAAGGTCCTTGGGAATGAAGGTCACTTTGCACAGCAGTGTGTGCATCTGTGTTGGTTGATTCCCTTAGCTTCCAAAACAGAATTATTTCTTCCAAACTGCTTTTTGGCAATAGTCACTGGAACTCAACAAACGGCTTGGGCATTTGCTTGAGAAGTGATTCTCTTGCCATTGCTTGTGCTTTGTTTTACATCGTGGAGTGGTCCTGAAAACCGTGAGCTGTGATACTTGCAGATGAAGCTGAATTGCAAGACTCCGAGAGCACGACTAACGTGCTCCCATCGCTAAAGGGCAATCCCAACCATTGGACCAGACTAAGCCTGCTGCAACGTGCCTGCCTCCCCCCAGCTGCCCAAAGTAGAGTCTAGCTGTTGAATTCCCATCACAACTATTTCTGTTTACATAACCACTTCTACTGAGCTGAGCAACTTGCTAGTATAGATATAGACGTTGATTCTTGATTTTTGTGCCTGGGAATTGTTTGAGAGAGTGCTGCTTGGCCCAGGAGAAAGGCATGCCAAGGATCATTCTAGCAGTTCAGCAACACTGATAATCATGTCCCAGCATCTCAAAAGAGTGTTTACTTGGAGAGATGTAATTATCATATTCTGACTCCTACTACATAGGCAACCATACCATAAAATGAATAAAAGTTCATCACAGAATAAGAATGAGAATTCGGTCGGCTTTTTAGCTTACACTGCTCTGATCTGAAAGCTGTTCCAGCAATTTCCTTCTGTGTTTGTTCAAAACTTTCACATTTCCATCTTAATTTCCAGTTGACGTTAGCATATGGTTCAGAGTTGTCATAAGAAAACAGTGAGTCATGCCTGAAAGTCACAGTGTCTGGGACTCTAAGGTGAGACATATAGAGTGGAAGTATCTGCAGCTAAGCAATTATTCTGGACTCCCTAGAATAATTAGTGAGAAAGAAGCACTTTCTAGATGCAATTAGTCTGCCCAGGTTTTGGTCGTGTGGCAAGAACTATGGGACTTCAGTTATAAAAAATGACTTGTGTGTTTGAAAATAAAGTTTCTTCTTTAGTTACAATTGTAGCGTAGCTGGGTATCAGGATTGTGCCTGTTCTTGCAAAGTGCATTTAAGCCATTAATTCCCTGGGTGTTTCAGGGACTGCTCAGCTAGTTGCCTGCTTCGATGAGATAATGGACTGATTTGAGGCATTGAACAGAACTGAAACTGGGGGATTGACTAAACAATCAACCATTTCACTGAGTGTTACAGGAGGTCCCCAGGTGGGAATTTTATATGGTTCTTGAAATTCCTCCAGGCACATCCTGCTTAGCCCAGCCCAATTTGTATGCTTCAATGTGTTGATTAACATCCTGGGTAAAGTGACTCATTGATTTCCAGGCAGTCCTTTGCTGCCAAAGTTATTGAATTGTACACAGATATTTGTAAACAAACAATACAAACTTTCCAGTAGATGCAGAAATAATCATGTAGGAGAGTCTTTGACAGGTGGCAAAGAGTTTTAGGAGATGTTTTGTATGTAGTTAATATTATCGATAAAGGCGGGTTGTAGAATCATATCATAGAATCATAGAATCTTGGGGTTGGAAGGGACTTTTAAAGGTCATTTAGTCCAACTCCCCTGCCATGAGCAGGGACATCTTCAACTAGATCAGGATGCTCAGAACCCCGTCCAACCGGACCTGGGATGTTTCCAGAGATGGGGCATCTGTTACCTCCCTGGGCAACCTGTGCCAGGGTTTCACCACCCTCACTGGGAAAAATTTCTTCCTTCTATCTAGTTAAAATCTCCCCTCTTTTAGTTTAAAACCATGACCCCTGTCCTGTTGTTACAGACCCTCCTGAAAAATCTGTCTCCATCTTTCTTATAGGACTCCTTTAAGTCCTGGAAGGCTGAAATAAGGTTTTCCTGGAGCCTTCTCTTCTCCAGGCTGAACAACCCCAACTATCTCAGCCTGGCCTCACAGCAGAGCTGTTCCAGCCCTCTGAGCATTTTTATGGCCTCCTCTGGACCCGCTCCAACAGGTCCATGTCTCTCCTGTGCCGAGGGCTCCAGAGCTGGAAACAGTTACTCCAAGTGGGGTCTCACCATAGTGGAGTAGGGGGCAGAATCATCTCCCTCCACCTGCTGGCCATGCTGCTTTGGATGCATTCCAGGATACAGTTGGCATTCTGGGCTGCGAGCGCACATTGCCTGGTCTTCTCCAGCTTTCCGTCCAATGGTACCACCAAGTCCATCTTGGCAGGGCTGCTCTCCATCCCTTCATGCCTCAACCCGTATTGATACCAGGGGTTGCCCTGACCCAGGTGCAGGACCCTGCACTTGGCCTTGTTGAACCTCATGAGGTTCACTCAGGCCCATTCCTTGAGCTTCTCCAGGTCCCTCTGGATGGCATCCCGTCCCTCAGGCATGTCAACTACACCACTCAGTCTGCAAACTTGCTGATTGACCCCACTGTCTATGTCATTGATGAAGATATTAAAGAGTACTGGTCCCAGTATAGAGCCCTGAAGGACACCACTCGTCACCGATTTCCATCTGGACATTGAGCCATTGACCACTACACTCTGGGTGCGACCATCCAACCATTTCCTCATCCACCCAACAGTCCACCCATCAAATCCATATCTCTCCAATTTAGAGAGAAGGATGCTGTGGGGGATCATGTCAAAGGCCTTAGAGAAGCCCAGATAGATGACATCAGTAGCTCTTCCCTTGTCCCCTGATGTCGTCTCTCTATCATAAAAAGCCACTAGGTTGGTCAGTCCCTAGAGCTGCCTTTGGTGAAGCCATTCTGGCTGTCTTGAATCACCTCCCTGTCCTCCATGTGCCTCAGCATAGCTTCTAGCAGGATCTGTTCCATGACCTTCCCAGGCACAGATGTGAGGCTGACAGGCTGGTAGTTCCCAGGGTCCTGTTTGCTACCCTTTAAAAATGGGTGCAATGTTACCCTTTTTTTCTGTTACACTTTTTCCTGTCTCCAGGAGTTTCACCTGACTGCCATGACTTTTTAAATATTGTGTAGAGTGGCTTGGCAACTACATCAGCCGATTCCCTCAGGACTCTCGGATGCATTTCATGAGGTCCCATGAGACTTGTGCATGTTCAGGTTCCTCAGGTCGTCTCGATCCTGATCTTCACTTACAGTGGAAAATAAAAGCTCAGGAAATGGAGGAGGGGGCGGGCATGTTCATGGTTATAGCGTTTGTGTTCCCAACAATTGCTATACGTGCTGAAGGCCTGCTTCCAGGGTGTGGCTGGACATCTGCCTGCCAATGGGAAGTAATGCATGGATTTCTCTTTTTGCCTTGCTCGTGCACGCAGCCCTTTTCTGGCTGACATACCTGTAGAAGCCCTTATTATTATTCTTTTCTTCCCTTGCCAAGTTCCCTTCCCAGCCACACCTTAACCTTCCTGATCCCAACCCTACACTACCAGGCAACGTCCTTGTATTCATCCCAGGATCCCTGTCCCTGCTTCCACTGCCTGTGCATTTCCTTCTTGCCCTTTAGTTTGCCCAGTAGGTTTCCACTGAACCATGTCGACCTCTTGCCTTCCTTCCCTGATTTCTTACACCTGATGATTGAGAGCTCTTGTGCCTTATGTAAAGCATCCTTAAAGATCTGCCAGCTCTGTTCTGCTCCCTTGTCCCGAGGGCAGTTTCCCAGAGCGTCCTGTTGACTAACTCCCTGAGAGCTGGAAGTTTGCTTTCCTAAAATTCAGGGTCCTGACTTTAGTCTTTCCTTGACCTCTATCCCTTAGGACTGCAAACTTCACCAGTACATGGCCACTGCAGCCCAGGCTGCCTCCCATTGACATCACTGATTAGCTCACATGTGTTGGTGACCAACAGGTCCAGTATGGCATCCCCTCTGGTAGGGCTGTCTATCACCTGGCACAGGAAGTTATCCTCAGTGCACTCCAGGAGTCTCCTGGATTGCCTACAGCTCGCCGTGCTACTTTTCCAGCAGATGTCGGGGTAGTTGAAGTCCCCCAGCAGGATGAGAGCCTGTGAGCACAATGCCTCCTGTAGCTGGAGTAAGAAGTCTTTGTCAATAGACTCCACTTCACTGGGTGGCCTGTAGTAGACACCAGCCACAAGGTTCCCTTTGTTGCCTCAATCCCTGATTCTTATCCTTAAGTTTTTGACCTGCTTGTGTCTATTCCTCAGAGACAACTCTTCACACTCTATTCATTTCTTGATGTTGAGGGCAATGCCTCCACCCTTCCTTCCTCGCCTGTCCCTTCTGAACAGCCTGTAGCCATCGATAGCTGCATTCCAGTCCTGGGATTTGTCCCACCAGGTTTCAGTAATGGCGATCAGGTCATAACTTTCTAGTAGCATGGTGGCTTCCAGCTCCTCCTGTTTGTTGCCCATGCTGCATGCATTGGTGTAGAGGCACTTCAGTAAATGAGATGGTGTTCACACATGACCATAGGTCAGCTAGATTATAAGTGAATAGAGGAGCAATTTGGGAAGCCTCACCAGATTCAGCTGAAGGTACCTGTGAGGTCTCTTAGAGACCTCTGAGACCCCTGTGACCATAGGACAGAAACCGATAGTCCAGTCTGAGCGATTTGATTTCACACATGAACATTGTCCTACGAGAAGATCCTAACAAATAATTTTTTTCCATTTTAACAAGCATTCATCCTTTGAGTATCTGTGCAAAATATCTACTTTAGGATGAAGGGAGTTTCACTGAAGATTCTATTAATTATAGTCATTAGATTTCTGTTGACCACAAAGGGAGAAGTGAGTAGCAAACACTACTACTACACAGCAAGACACAGTAGTAGCCACATGTGGGCAGATGAACTCCATCCATATGGAAATTTTTTTAAATTACCATTTCAAGAAGCAGTGAAAGAGCTGATGGAGCAGCACATGGGCTCTATGGCCATATAGGATACATAGTGCCAAAAGTTCATCCTTATCTTTTGAGTATGCTATATTTCACTTTTGTTACTTGCTTATCAAGCCTATTTTTGGTTCTTTACACTATAGCATATACAACATAATTTAGCATGGCCTGGAGGAGTTCTATTAATGTCAATATGCAAGCTGAAAAATCACACTGTGTTCAGTACTATTTAAAACCAAAATATCTTCATACAGTTATTGCAAGTGTACTTGGTGTTATTGGTCATGTTGATTAACTGATCTTGCTGAATGAACAAATAGAGGTACACTATAATTTTTCAAACACCAAATGTTCTATTTTAATATCTTAAGCTCACTACATCCTTTATTCAGTTATGAATTTCAATAAAGTATGTTTAAATTGAATTGTAAAAACAATATACAGTTATGTCTTCAGTTCTGAAGTTTCTTGTCCTCTGTACCTAAAATATAGCATAATTAGTATCTACGAAGCTGCTTCTGGTGACACAAATCTTTGCATTAATGTTTTTTCTCTGCTTTTTACAATGATCTATAGCAACAGTAAATGAGCATAAATACATTTCACAGCATCCTATGTCTGAAAATTCAGTTTGCTTCTCTAGGCTACATAAATACTTGATAAAGGAAGATACTGAATGCTTGGAAAATCAGCCCTGAACTGTTTGAAGGCCAGCAGTTATATTTCTTAAACATGTAAGAAGATTCCCAGTCTGCAGCTTTCCCCTCCACCTACTCATTGAAGCCACAGAGATCAGTCTTCAAGTCAGCTAGGTCTTGGGAATAATGTGCTTTAAAATTTATCTAAATTTAAGGCAATGTAAGTTCTTGGAAATATATTATTATAAACGTAGGTTTCTTGAAGTTTTCAGAACTTTTAGTAAAGCAGCTTTCATGAAAATACACCCATCTAAGTTTGCAGGGCTTACATCATTTAATTCTCTATTCTTTTAGTGGGATATCCCGTGATACTGGAAAAGTATTATACAGAGCGCCAAGAGCTTTCCTTGCAGTGGAGTGAACTAACGTTTCCATAGCAACATGTTTTAAGACAGAGATTAATGATAGTTGAAGTTGAACTGGGAAAGAAACTGCAGAACTGGATTTGCTGTGTGGCTCCTCACTGGAAGATGAGGTAGGTTGGGAAGGGACTGTTGTGCTGTGCGAACACCAACTGATACCTTGTCATTGAAGCCAAGGATCGAGGGAAGTCCACACTCCCCTTTTCTGCTGCAAACCCATGCTGTGGACCACTGCACTAGGCTTTGCATCACTGACATCTGTCTCTCCCTTCATTAGGGGTCTTTGCTCTTTTTCTCCAGTCCTGGAACCATGAAACTGAAGACACCATAAGACATCATTAGAGTAGAGCACAACACGCTGCTTCTTTTGTGATGAAATCAAAAGATTTCCTCAAGGCTTGAGAGCTATTGTGTTTCTTGAAGTATCAGTTCTGAAATCATAAAATAATGTGAAACAGTAACTTTTCCATGGGGAAAAAAAACGAAACAAACAAACAACAAAAAATTTACTGTCATAGAGACAAGCTTGATAAGTATTAGACTGTAAAAAAACCCTGAGGTGTTAACAAAGAAGTACTAAGCACAAAAATCCCATGATTTATTTAAAAAAGCTCCCCCAAAATCATTGTTCTTTAACCATGATACATTTTTAGCGGTTGTGACTGATAAAATGGAAGCTGCTGATAATGAAGTTATGTTTCTGAAGCTGATAGGGTGCTTCCTATAACTCAATGATTTATGAACAATTTGTGCACAGATAAACTTCAAATTGATTCTTGTTCTCCTTGGACAGATGGTCTTTAAGGTAGTATTTGTGTGCTATGATTCAGCAGTGTTGAAGCATAGCTAAAAGTGAAATTTTTTGTATCTTGATGGCATGATAGTACTCACAATATGAAAATATGAACAGAAATAAAACACAATCTTGAGAAGCCTGTCAATCAAAAAGCTTGAATTATTCCATTTAGTAGATTGGGCTTGAACACATAAAGCAGTGTAAGAGAGTCCAAAACTGAGTATAGGAAGACGCAATGTTTATGACCCTCTGCTTTTAGCTTTGGTTACAGACTACTCATTTTCAGGTAGCTTCTTTCAGGATCTAAGTTATTGACATGATTTGCAACAGAAAGATGAATAAAAATCATCGAAAAAAAATCCTTTTCCAAGAACCCAAAGAACCTGAGGTCACAAATCTGTAAGTTCCTGAAATTTCTATTCCTTTTTTTTAAATCTTTCAGATTCAAAAGCAGAAGACTGCAATGGATGAGTCAGGAAAGCATTTTGGTAGAGCTGCTATCACAGGATTCATACATTATTAAAGAATTTGAGCATATTCCCCAGTTTTCTAGAGCTGCCCCAATCAGGTCTGTTAACTCCGTTATTAATTCTCTTAAAATAAATGAGCAAGTCTCTCTATCTCCCACTTGCTGCAGACCTTCCTGTCTAAGGACAGAAGGTCATATATCAGTATTCAAAGATGGTCCTATGATTCCACCCCAAATGACTAAACTTAGTAGAAATTGGCTTGAGGGTTTTGTTTGTTTGGGGATTTCCTTTGTTTTATGTGGCTCTTTTTGTTGGGTTTGTTTTTTCCACACACAAACGAGGGATACCTTTGTGTGCTCTTACAGATCAAGTGTGGAAGGTATGTGAGATGAACAGAGACAGAAACACACGCCACATCCTATTCAAACTGTCCAACAAGCCAGTGGCAAAGTAGTAGAGGGAAAGGAGGTGTCCCTGTCCTGTCTTACACCAATAGGCACTGGGCTTACCAGTGGCAGCAAAAGGATCTGTGGCTTGTGTGCACAGGTTTTTTTTTAAAACCTTTTCCTAAGGTGTATCACCTTCTGAAGTAGAACACATCAACCAGGATGGGAGTCCTGTGTGTATCATACAAATAAAGATATTACAGAGACATTACAGAGAGAGTAAAGCTTTCTTTCACCAGGAGTGCCTGTTAGGTTGTTTCACATAAACAAAAGACAAAAAATTGCCACCACAGTGTAAGTGATGTACTGGTTTGCTCAAGGCCAGTTCATCAAGGCCAACATGTTCAAGAGTGGTTCTGGACCTCTACAGAGATATAAGTTCAAATGTTTCAAATATTATAAGTTCAGAGCGGGAGTTGGTGTCCCAATTCTATCTAAAGTCCTATATGGAATTCCCTTCGTTTCCCTGTGCCTGTGTGTCCTCTGTCTCCTGGGAGTGTTGGTATATTTGGTAGCAGGTATAAGATCCTCAGACACTGCAGCAGTATGGTCCTTTTATTCTGTTGTGAGACAGATCCATCATGTATTAATGTCTATCATTAATTAATGCATTATTAGTCCATTATCCTTTAATTCACATGAAAGAATTATGAAACCCTTCACATGAAGCTTTAGGCTTTCATTGCATGTCTCTTGAAGGAACTAAAGGGTTTTCTCTTTTAAAAGATTTAAAAGAAAGGTTTGGGCTGGTGGGCAGAGAACATTAAGCATGGATGAATTTACCTTGGCAAACTGGATTCACCCGAGAGCTTTGGGAGAAGACTCCACCTTAGAGCAGGATAGAGATTAGTGGTGCTGAATGAGCCCCAGTGTGCAGACAACAACTGGATCCTTTCCCACATCCTCCTCCCATACCCTGTGCAGGTTTTTATGCCTGCATGAGCTATGGGGAAATAGGAGATCTAGGATTGTACATTCCAGATGAAGGTCCAGACCATCATGCCAGCTTACATGGCCTAAACCTAAGAATTTGGTGTAATGAGGTGCAAGTCTACTACTCTTGTATCTTTTTTTCATCTAAGTAATGATTTCAGTCATTTGGTACAAGAACTGTAGTCGTAAAGCTCTTAAGAATAAGAACAATAGGCTAACCTCTTAGTGTCTCCGTATGTCCATAGCGGATGTGTAGAGGACAATATAAAAACTGGGAAATTATGCAGTGTTTCATTCACAGAATATTCCTCTAGCCTTCAGCAATTTGTGACTCAGATTTACCGAGCCCTGGCAGTAACTCTGTATTTAATAGCCTTTGCAGAACGTGTCATCCATGAACTCATGCAGTCACTTTTTGAGCCCACATAAAATTTTATTATCCATTACATATCATGGAAAGAATGTTGACAGCTAAACTATGTTTGAAACAGTTTTGAGCATTCTTGGAGACCTGGCCCTGATATCTAAATACCTTTGAGAACCTGATATTTGGTTCCTAAAGCCCTGGTGATCAAAGATAAAGTCATACAGAACTTGGATAGGGAAGGCAAAACATGGACTTTCCTATCAAAATCTCTCATATTCCTGTCCTTATTTAATCTTAGTTTGAAAACTCATTAGCTTGAGTATTATTGATATATTTTATTCTAGGGTGTTTGGCAGCTAACATGGAAAGGAATCCCTACTGACCTGATATTTAGGCTGTAAATCATTACAGATGCAGTGGAGAAGGTGGCTAGTTTCTCCTGTGACAAAATAACTCAATGTATACCCAGAGATAAGCACATTTGAGGGCATTATCAGCCCTCACTTGGAAACAGTTGCCTTGAGCTGTAGCACAGTAACTGTGTGTACCATATTGTCATGCACTACACCAGTCTTGTTGACTCTGTCACCGCAAGAGGTTTCAATAAACCCAATTTGCTTAGCATTATCATACCTTAAGAGCTCATCCACAGCCAGTTTCTGAATGTTGGTTGAAAGATGCTGACATTCAGCTGCAAGGAGAGCTAGCTTGATGAACTGCAGTCGTCTGACTATCCTGACTACAATCTTCTGTTTGGTTGAGGAGGAGGAGAAAAAAGGCCAAAAATACCAGCAAACTCAACAGAAAGCAAATAATAGCTTCACTGTGACTGTAATACGTCTTTTGTGCTAATGATAAGAGAACACTACTGCAAAGCAAGCTGAACTTGCAAAGGATTGATTTTGGTATGGAGAGAGTGAGATTCATTATATTTTCCTCTGAAGTCACTTTTCTTTTCAAACAGGTGGGGTTAGAGCCTGTGTAGCTCACACCATTATGGAGCTGTAAAAAAAAGGGCGTTTTTTTACGTATCACTTTCCTTCTTGTAAATCACCAGTCATCCATGGATTTTTCCCCATTAGTGACAGGCAATGCTTTAATCTCAATGAAGGGCAGCAGAAACTCTTTCCAAAAAAAAAAAATGGACTGGATCCAAAGTCATTACCTTGCTAGGTACTGCCAAAAATGACAAAACCCTCCGAACTATCTATTTGTCATGACAGCCAGACTGCTTACTGAAAATGGATCTTTCATTTCTTCTGTTTTGGTTTCAACACAACACCTGTTTCAAGAAGAAAGGGTTACTGTGATGTTTGCAAGTTATACATTGCAACTGTATGTGCAAACAGGAGAAAACGGGAGTTCTAGACAAAGTTAGCAGCAGTAACAAGTAAAATTTGTGAATATCTTATGTAAGATCAGTCTCCAAGAAGCCTCTGTAGTTGCCATTTTAGCAGTCCTGCTTTCATTCTTTCTAACTTTAGGATCAAATATTCACCTTTATGTTTTTGAATTAAATACTAACCATGATACTGAATGATTTTTTTCCCCTTAGCCACTTCCATATTGGTGCTTAGTGCAGACCTCAAACCAACACCAAGCATTGAACTCTACCACCACCTTGAGGTCTTTGACTTCTTGAGCCAACCTCAGCGGAACTTACTCCTTCTAACTTTAGGATCAAATATTCACCTTTATGCTTCTGAATTAAATACTAACCACGATACTGAATGATTTTTTTCCCCTTAGCCACTTCCATATTGGTGCTTAGTGCAGACCTCAAACCAACACCAAGCATCGAACTCTACCACCACCTTGAGGTCTTTGGCTTCTTGAGCCAACCTCAGTGGAACTTACTCCGTTCCCCTAACCTTGCCTTCATATACCCTCACATGTCCTCAGCACAATGATATTTACTTACTAACTCCACAGCAGTATCATGACTTTCATTAGCTGCAACATTTTCCAGGTGTTTTGAAAATTAATAATGGAATATAAATTCCATGCGTTATTAATATTCCAATTCTTTCTTTGCTATGTTGTGGGATTCAACTGAAATCTTGCTGTGTGTTCCTAGAAAAAAAATCCCCCTAGAAGTGCGTGCCCTAACTGTTTTTATACAGTTTGTTAGAAATCGATTAGATTTGGGGAGAAATTACTGCTCCTTCAATCAAACAGTTCAACTGAAAACAGTTTTGAAAACGGGTCTTTGAAAAGAGAGGTTCAACAACACAGACATGTATGCAGTATTTTAGTCATAAACATTTAATCTTCTAACCTGTAGATGATATGGAATCAATTAAAGCAAACAAGAAACTGTAACATGCATGAAACTGTAGAATACAAAATGTGCCTCTTCATAGTAACTAAATAGTGTTATTAAACATGCACCATTTTAATAGACTTTATTCTCTTTCCTCCCCAGAACTGGAAAAATTGTTTAAAAAACATAAGATTCCCAGCACTAGAAATTTATCTAGAGATAGATAGAAGAATATCTCAGTAGAATTAAATTGCCAGTCAATAAGACCATACTGAAAGTTTACCTTCCTTTCTTTTGGGAAAGTTTCTTTCTTTTTACTTACCTTCTTCCTTTCATAGACAGTGTCCTCTCTACGGCTTAAAACAATTAAATAGACCAGTGAGCGAATTTCCTCAGCAAAAATAGCCATAGAGTAGTGGATAGTTTTGCAGGCAACAGCAATACTATTACTATATTTCTCAACATTAAGTAACACAACAGATGACTCCCATGTTTGCTGAAGTGTAGAAGGTGTGGTGGACCATCTCTTTGCTCATTTATAGGATCTGGAAATTTCAGACTCTCAAAGTCCCACTGAAATATCAAGAAAGTTGAATTCTAGGGTCCTTTGAAACTCCCAGACTTTGTCAACTCAGACTTGACTCTGAACATAACTGATTCAAATTCACTTGGTATTAACTGTTGTCCTTTGAAAAGTGTATGATATGATCACAGATACCAAGTAACGTGGCTTGGTAACATTGCAGGAAGAGAAAGCAGCGTGTATTTGCATTGCTCCTTTCTAGTCCGTTACTGAAGGATATAAACTGAAGTACCAGCTCAGCAGAGACCCAGAGTAATTTATAAATAGGATCTGTGCTGAGCAGCAAAGCTCAGCTGTATGAAATATACCCGACTTGTTGTGATCAGTACATATCACCACCATGGGTTGAAAATCTGTTCTTTGCTGTTTAGCTCTCAAGATAAGCTAATTTCAATGAAACTTAAAAGGTGGAACAGAAGAGCTCACCTAATTCACTTTGGGTATAAGTAATAGTATTGACATTTCTATGACCTGCACATACCAATTACTGGGCAAGTACTCTTACCACTTTTCTACTACGTAAAAATCAGTTTTGACACAAACTTTTTGTTCTTTTTAATGCCTATCTTTGGCAGAAAGGTCTGCCTCCCAAGATCCCTCTTGGACATCCTTCAGACCCATTTTATTCTTTCCTTTTTACATACAAAGACCCAAAAAGCCTATGAATGTCAACATGATGTCTTTGATCTCCTTACTAAAGCAGAGGCATGAAAGGTTTAAGCAAAAGGTTGCATCACACAGGTTATCTTGATCTTCCCCAGGTATCTTGGCACTGCTAGAACAATGTATTGTTTTTTTCACTATAGAGAATCTTTTTTCTTTTCTTTCATTCTTCCTACAAGAAACACATAGCCACAACAAACCAATATCTGATAAAGCTGTATTATGTGTATTCTAAGAGACCTTCATTTTATACTATACGGAGGTACAAACTGAGAACCTTTGAAGTTCCTTTGTTTCTCCAGTTACTTATACCCAGAGCTACTCAGCAAAAGGCTGCTCAAGAGTTGCCACCTGAGTCCTCAGACGCATATTAGGAGAGAGACAGACTAGTGGGCACAATTTTTATGCTTTAAGCACATGTGACAATCAGATCATCAGCAATATGTAGCAAAAAGTCCTTGGAGATAATTAACATCTTTCATGGTTTGGTACATCAATTTTATACATCCAGTGCAAATGTCTGAATCCAATGCCTGGCAATAAGTTTGCCTTCTGGCAGAACTGGAATGTAACAGAGGGGATCACCAGTGTATGGACATTAATAACATGGCTGTATCTCCTCAGAAGTAAAAAATTCAGCAGTCAAGGATTTGGTCCATGATAACATCTGTCATGAAAAATACTACTTGGACTGTGTAGACCAAAAAGTATGAGCTACACTGTATGATAATGGGTGGTAGGGGGGAAGCTTAGAAACAGGTGCAGTGCAGAAATAATAATGAGCTAATATACGCCTAAAAATATGAAACAGAATGATGAAAAAGAACAACCCCCACCTCCCTACACCGGTGGAAATCTACAAGAAAGGCCGGAAGGAGGATC
>NW_010542575.1:7286-21719 GCF_000687285.1 Phaethon lepturus | reverse complement strand
GGGGGACACAGGCTGGGCGGTAATCGCTTCGTCCGGCTTCGCCGCCTTTGTGCTTCTCCCTGTAGTCCTGAGTGGAGGGCGCTTGCTGGTGTTAGGTACTTAGAAATAAATCTTTTCACCTTAAGCATGAGTGTTAAGTATTATCTCGGTTGTACCGCCATGTAGTGCTTAAATTAAAAAGGCCGTGTTACATTTCTTTTAAAAACAATTTATATTGAAAGAGTTCTTGGGTTTATTATGACGCTTTAAGAGGGCAGGAATAAGTGAGGTGCAGCATAAGCTTTCAGCAAAGTACAGGAAACTAATGGTAGACCTCAGCTACCTCAGTGTACTCGGACCCTTGCTTTCTACTGAAAGGAAAAGGTGCCAGTAGGATAGAGATAGATGCAATAAAAAGGAGTGAAAGAAACGTGCATCTGTGATCTGTAATTGGTTATGTATTGTAATGTGCATCTTAAATTATAGAAGTATTAGTCAATGCAAGATTTCCTTTAAATAACTTCCAAAAGATATGAAATGATGGGTGAAAAAAAATGCTTTCACTTAAATGGGTTGGAATTTGGACACAATGTACCCCATTGACATCAAATCAGCAAGGACTTTTCCTAGTTAATAGGTGTGAATTGTCTTGGTCCGGGTTTGCCTAATAGAGAGTCTAAATTGTTAAATTCTTTGCCTACTATGAAGCAAATTAACAATTACTTAGTGAGCAAGGGGAAAAGAATGTTTGCTTTCATAGGTCAGTCTCAGTTTCTTGGTGTCATACTCTCCTAGTAGGCATCAGGGTTTTTTTAATGACCTAACTCAGGTGTTTTGTTTTTCTTCCAGAATGTTTTTGCACTTTTTACATAGGTTTCCATCTTCAGGTGTTCTTAGTGTTGTACTTAAAGTTACAGAAGGAAAAATGTTATTCATTGAAAAATGATAGGTTTCAAGAATTTACTTTGTAGCACATCTTCCTTAATACTCACAAAATAATCGTGAACAAATAAATGCAAAAAACATGAAGCAATAACATTACCTCTTGTGTAACTTGCCAAGCTGAAGTGTTTTTTTTTTTGTTTAATAACTGTTGACCTTCTGGCATCATAAGATGTTTTAAGACCACATTTAGCGCTCTACTTTCCATACAGATAGTGAAATTCTTGGTGAAATGCAAGTATGTTACATCTTTGAACTCCTCATGGTGTCGTTCTTACAGCTAATTATGTTTCTGTCTACAAAAAGTAACATTTACTGTTGTTTTTTACTTATTTTCCACAACCTTCAGAAAAATCTGAACCTACAATTTTGCTACTCTGTGCCTCAGCCTGAAGAGAAACGAGTACTTCAGCACCTTGTCAGAGTCTGTCTATGATCCAGAACAAGGTGTTCTCTGCTCTTGGATGATGGTCACTTGAAGCTGACAGGAAGATGGCACTGATGGCAGTCCCTTCTCAACATTATTCCCCCTCTGTTGCCAGCAAAAATGAGTGTCCAAAAAAACCCTCCTCTACTTGGAAAAGGCGTTCAAAACAAATGGTTTGAGCTGGCATAGGGTCAGGGTCACAGAAGGGGCCAGGCTGGAAAGGATCTGTGGAGACCATCTGGTCCAGCCTTCAGCTGAAGGCAGGGCCTTGGTTTGGGTTGTCAGCTGTAACTCTTTGGCTCTCTATGGCAGACTGTTGTTCCAGCTGAAAAAGAGGGTGTGCTGAGTACTGATCCCAGTGCCCAAAATGGGGCAGGACTGCGTTGCCTGCTGCTGGCTGTGTTTCTGGAATTAAAAAAAAAAAAAGTGAGAGGGGAGAAATAAAGCCACCTCAACAGCAGGAAACTATTAACCTAGCTTACTTGCTTATGAAACTAAACTAAAGTCCTGTGATGTTTTATCTGATAGGTGTGGGGAAGGCATAGCTGGTGTGGATTAGACATGGCTCCTTACTGATTGCAGTAATGATCACTGCTGTCTTTAGAGCAAGTGTGATGGTTCCCAAACCCACTGCTGGTTCACAGGAGCATAGTGTTAAAATGCTTGCCTGTGAAAGGAACCCTTTTTGTTTGAAAAGACTCAGTCATAGCTCTTCACTGACAGGACAAACCCCACTTTGGAAGTGGTAGGTGATTCAGCACTCCCTGCTTGCAGCTGAAGCTGTGCCATTGACTAGGAAACGATTTGGGACTTGGCACAGCAAATTCAGGATTCAGTTACCTGGATACTCACAGAGAAGGGGAAAACTTTGGGTTCCATCTCCATCCCAAGCATTAGCTCTGTATTTAATCCTCATGCTGTTTTGAATATTCTATATGTGGATCAGAAGTCAGATCTCATTCCTCCCTCCTACTTGAGAGTCATAATCAATAGTTTAGAGAATCACGGTTGCTTTTCTCTTCTTTCTTAGATAGTTATCTGAGCCTTCAAAGGAGAATGAAATAATGAAAATGCACCCTGCTGTGTTGCGTAAGTTGGGGGTTTGTCAGTACGTCAGATATGAAGTAAGATTAAACTGTGAATTGTGAGGTGGCAGTTATAATACTTCATGTTTAGTATGTGAATATATGCCAGGCTTTTGTGTGTGTGTGGTTTGTAACTAAGGAGATGGACGGGGTGTGGCTGCCACGATGAGTCAAGGGTAGTCCATACTGCTGTACGGGATCCTAGCACTTGAGTCAGTGACAAGGGTTTCTTACATATGGCATTCCTTAGAAAGGTTAACTATTCAAGCTGACTGCACTTACGTTTACATACATCGAGTTGGCAGGTTATTCAGCTTTTTTGCAAAACCACCTATGGTGCTAACTAATTCTGTAATGGTCTGAAATGAAACTCATTGACATGTGTGTTAGAAATTGCAATAATCTTATCGGTCACTGCAGTAACGCCAACATTTCCATTGCAGTGTGAGAGACATCAGTAAGTGTTTAAACTATGCAGATTTATATTGCCAGACATCGTACAACTATGTGAATGTAGTGTTGATTAAGCATTGTAGAGTGAGGAACACGTAAATTAGGTTTTTTTCACACTTAATCTCTCTCTGAATATTTTACTGGTTCTAAATTATCTGTCAATGCATGTCTGAAATGTCTGTTGCTATGGTGTTTTAATACTAAATGCAGAATTAAAAGGCTCTACAATATTGTAATAATGAGTTGCCACCTTCTGATGTAGCGCTGCTGCCTTTGATTAGTACGTTACTTTTTTTGTAAGCAAAGAGTAGACACTGGTACTTCAGTGTAGAAGTCAACTGCCTCTATAGGGAAAGGGACTTTTCCTGATCAGATGAAGTCAAAGGTATGCATCATGTAATCTCTGGCATATTCAGATACTGGCCCCTTACTGAAGCAAAATATTGTACGTTTTATGTCTTAATAGTCCCATTAAGTCAGGTAAATCCTGTGATCTATAGCACAACAGTGGCAAAAGATGGGGATTAGAAAATATTTACATCAGCATGAACAAATATTATTTCTGTATATTTAACTCATTCCAGAGTCCAGATAGTGCATGACAAAATCAGTGACATCAGTAATACCACTATCAACAGAGGCCTACTCACTTCAAAAGTTCAATTAAATGGCTTCTGTAAAGGGTGGACTCTCATTATTAATCATCTTACATACCACAAAAGATATTACTTGAAATTTGCTAGTTCATAATTCACTCTGGTGGTGTAGAGAAAGCAGGAAGTGTACAATCTTACTGAAAGAAGAAGTTACAAAGGAACTGTGAAAATCACATTTTCAAATCACTGTGGGTACAGATATTTCATAGTCAAGTGTCTTTAAAAAGCTCAGAAAAGAGCGCTCATTCACAAATATTAGGTTTTTAATAGTTCATCAATATTTTGTGTCCTACTCTCCCCCCATGAGCGTGGCACTGAAGGTGGCTTTCAGCTTGTGCATCCAGCCCGGTGCTGTCTCCTGGCTGGCTGGGCAGGAGCACTGGTGCAGTAGGTCCATCACTGTGCACCTGAGCATGTGGCCCTGTTCCTCCCGAGTTCTGAAAATGCTATGTTTCATCTAACAGCTCTAATCTTTAGAGCACTTGACAAATCCTACCACTGCCAGGAAAAATACTAGTAGCATCATGGCTAGGTGGACAAATAGATGATTTCAGCCCTGTTGAGGAAACAGATACTGAAGTTAACTTCCCAAACGTGACAGAAGCATTTAGAGGCAAGAGAGTAGAGACCCCAGTTTGACAGATACTTGGACACATGCTTGAATTCCTTGCATTTAAACAAATAATGTAAACATCCTGTGTTTCACATCCAATGTGAAATGTCCTGCTAAGCTTGTGCTGGAGGGCTTTAGGCTTGCTGATTGCTACTGTCCTGCTCTGATCAGCGTAGCTCGTGTTACAAGTACTTTCTTTGGAAGAGCTCTCCTATTGTTCAGTCTTTTCCCTAAGCTATGTTTAAGTGCACAACAAATTATTAATACATACAAGCAGTTGTCATGGAGATAATATGATCCAAAGTGTTTTTTTTTTTTAAAAAGTGGCACAAACTTGGCAAATCCCACATGTACAGACAATTCTTGCATAATGTTTCCTGCGTTAGGCATGGGATAGATACATATTTTTGCTTTTCATGCCAGGACAATACAGAGAAACCACTGGTTCTAGCCTTCAGATGGTTGACTTTAGGAATCTGAAAAATGTAGGACTTTTAAGAGGTGGGGTTTTTTTCAGGTCGCATTGTCTTAGCAAGGGGCTGCACTGCTCACTTCAGTGAAATCTCAAATGCAATGTGACAGCTGAATTATGGCTAAAACCTCTGAAGGATGTGTTTTGTCTCCTCATATTGGTGCATAGACTTCCGGTAAAATGCAGTAACTAATCCAAAAGAAGGCAGCTGGCTAATGTAGCTGGGGAAGCCTCCGGGCCATAATGAGGAACGTTTCCCTTGGAACGAGACTGCTATCCTATTAAATGCCTATAAATCCAGGAGGACCAAGTGCCGAACCTGCAGACCTAAGGATATTTAAGGATCTCTCTCTCTGAGACGTTTTGCCCATGATTGTCATAACATGTCTGCTTTTTAACTGTGCCCTTGCAAAGTAGTACACAGTGCAGCTCAACCAGTAAGTAGGACTCTCAGCTTTATTCTGTGCCTCTTTTTCTTGTCTTGTCCTGGAGATCCTGTTACACTTAAGCCAGGCAACACCTAACTGATGTAGCCATTCTGTAGTCTATTTATTTGAGTGAATGAATGAGATTCTCTGCATATTATAGCTATTGCAGTTTTTTTTCCAGATATCTACTCTTCAGTTAAAACTACATCACACTTACTGTCATAATAACTTTCATCTGGGCCAAGGAACTGGAAGTTAAGCTATAGAAAGACTGCAAAAAGGGATTGCGGCAAGAAAATGTGAGATATTCCTCCCTCACTTTCCTGCCAGGTAAATGTATGTCTCCTTCATAGCACTGCCAGTATCTTGTAGTGAACAAAGCATGAACCCGGTTGGGGTTCTAGAAGTGTGTCAGTATAATATCCATGTGGCTTTGGAAGTGTCAGAGATGTGTTGCACGACAAAACAGGTACGCACAACCAGCTAAAGATGGCTTGGCTAGACTGCTACCTTGCCACCCAGCTCAGCATCAGCTCTCAATCTGACTTCCAAGGCAATGCTGTGTCCTGGCGGCTTCTTAAATGCTTCCTCTGAATAGAGAGACCAGGGAGGGAAATTTTCTTTTGAAATCTATTTGTGTATGTGCTAAAGGACAAAGGAGAACCGCAGTATATTCACTGCACAGGCACACTTATTCTTAGATCATGATTTCTCTTCACTGTGGTTAACAAGTGTATTATTAGTAATAGCTAGTTACAAATAATAACCTGACCTTATTTTTAACCTAATACTGAATCAGATTTCATTGTAATAGGTGGATTCACTGCTGTGCTTTGCTCTTTGAATATTATCATTCAGAATTTCAGTGCCTTCCATCTTAGGTATTAAAAATAGGTGACAAGTCAGATAATTATTATTGTTCCAAATCTCATTTGCAGCCTTACATAACAGTGTTCTCACCAAAAGCCTTATTTTAAGGGTGGAGTGGAAGAACATGCTGTAGCAACCTGAAATTAGTTGCACTAGTGTAGTTGGGTTATACAGAGCCTACATAGAACTGACTGTTCTTTTTTAAGGAAAGTTTGAGAGCCAATTTAATATTAATGAAAATAAATATATTAATGAAAACAAAAATGCATGGACTGACTCAGGTTTGGCATTATAAAGTCAGGTGTTTTCAGCACACCTCAGTCTCGAGCATAAGCGTCCTTGGTAATTGTATATTGCCCAAGCAGAAACTACTAGTCATGCCAACTCAGTGACAGACAAAATATTTGTGAGTGTAATAATAGTAAATATATAAAAATGCAAAATGAAGTAACAGTGGTAAATTACTTGGAAAGAGAATAACCCCAGGTGGATGAAGCTACACTTGGTAAACCTGAGCTTCCTCATTAGTAACACTGTGTTCATAGGCAAAGTACTGTCTCTGTTTTTACTAGCTAAGAGTATTTACCCTTCCAGTCCTGAGCTGGATCACCTTTCCCCACCTTATCTATCAAACTCATGTGATTCAGGAAGGATGAAAAGTGGTTGGGAAGAGGCACTGGTCAATCCTGAGAACATTTAGATCCCTCCCTTCAGCTGCGACAAACTCTCCCTAATTGCAGTAACAACAAACCCTGATCTCTCCTATTTGAATAATAATTTTTTTAATCTCCTATTTTGTTGCATGCTGTGACCTCCCTCCTTGATTGACGTTTTTTTCCATCAAAGCTAGCATCATTATTCTTGATTGCCACTCTTCTCCATTATTCCTTTTCCCGTGCATAATTTCCTTTCTTCCCCCTTTTCAGCCTCACTGAATCAGATTTATCCAAATGATCCACGAGAGATCATAAGCTCTGGAAATGTCATTCTAAATGGAGAGGCTTTTCTTCCTGAAGTTGTCTATAAGGCAAGTATCACGAAAATTAAAAATACACTGGTATAAATTTGACTAATAAAAATCTCTCATTTGGAAACAGAAAGAATGGCCATGAAGGGTGACCTGTTAATCTCACAGGTAGATGGTAATGCCAAAACTCTTGGCATTTCAGTTGGAACAGGGATCTTGCTGACAGAGCATTCAACTTACTTTTTTGTGTATATAGCATTAGTGATAACTGCTGAGTGCGTTCACTGGCAAAGTAACACCCTTCTCGTGTTAGCACCAGAATGCACATGTCCACTATGTTGTATTGCCTGTCTGTCATACAGATGCTACACACACCCAGCTGTTGGAAGCCCAAGGCAACAAATCCTAAAAGTTTGCAGGCTTAAAAGCTGGGCTTGTCCTGGGCTGCCCAAGTGCATGCTGAACTTCAGCTGTGTTGCCTGAATAAGTAGCTGACTTTCGCTCATAGGCAGTAAGTGCATCCAAAAGCTGCTAGTGTTCAAAAGCAGGAGCTAGTACTAACCTTGCTTGCTGCCGCGGTACACAGAGATTTACTCTCGGGAGTACGTATCCAGTACAAGCATAATGTTAATTTGTACACTTCACCAGTGTGGTTTTCCTCCTC
Source organism: Phaethon lepturus (assembly GCF_000687285.1). Classification (NCBI taxonomy): domain Eukaryota; kingdom Metazoa; phylum Chordata; class Aves; order Phaethontiformes; family Phaethontidae; genus Phaethon; species Phaethon lepturus. The sequence continues at coordinate 14,163 of NW_010542575.1, read as the reverse complement.
AAATTACAAACTGGAAAGCTCAATGAAATTATGACTGTTGTTTTCATTGCATGAATAATTAGTCCATAACTAAATAATGGTATCAGATATGTTATCAGAGGGAAGAACTAGTTTCAGAAAACTGTCATTAACTTGAGCAATTAGAATTTTTCAGTTCCATGATGAATGCGTATTTATTACAGGACTGAATGAGTGGAGAAGCAATGCAGGGTCTATTACAACAGTGGCTGATCTCAGTCGCGCAGAACAAGAGGGAGAAGCTTGCCAGCTTCACAGGGGAGGCTCTCTGTCACAGAATCACTGGCCCAGTGTTTTGGGACACTGCACAGCAATTTTCATTTTGATTCATGTTTCACTATCAAAAATAATCTTACAAAAACCTGGATGAACTTCCTCAGAAGAATGTTTATTTCAGAAACAGCACCTTCCAGGGCACCAAAGCTATAATGCAAATTAGTCTCAACAGTGTTAAACCTACCATTCCTGTGTTGCAGCTGTTTCTAAGATGAAGTCCCCCAATGTACCTTTTCATAAATTGCCCTCTCTGTCCTTACTATAGTTACACTTTCCTTAAAAAATGGTATCTATTACAGTGGAAAACCATTCATATTCATTCCTCTAGGAGTCCAAAAAACATTATTGGTACAGCTACTACTGCTGTCATTTTTTTGGCAGTGTCCAACTGGAGACAGTCAGGCAAATGTACCAAAATCTATCAAGAGTTACTTGCGTAGATAATATACCAAGTGAAAGAATTTCCACAATAAAGGTGTGTACATTACAGTAGCCTTGAGATAGGGCTGACTTCTTTCAGAACAAGTTCTTCTGGTTTTATGTGACTATTTAATACACTTCTGTGTTCAAGAAAACTCTTGCTCTTACTCTGTACTATGAAACCAGTATAGCAGGAGGCACTACGGGCTGGTGAACAGATCAGGAGACAGGAGATGTCTCTTGTATCTGTTTAAAGATTTTCAGGACCATTTCAACTCCCACTTCCCCTTCTGTAAAGTGTTACAGGTACTATTAATTTTGCTAGTGTTATGAGGGGTTTTTTTAAACTGAAATTCACTTTCTTCAAAGTATAAGGTATCTTTAACAGAAAACTCATAACAATTAGGTGAACAAACTCATTATTTTCTCATGTCTGTGAATGAAAAAGCCTCTGGGCAGTGTCACCGAATGCAAATATCATCTGTTTTAAATGTAAATGCTTTCTACATATCATCCAGAAGAAAAAAATACTATATTCCTTCTAGAGAGGATAGCCTCTCTAAAAAATGTTGACAAAGAGTATCTATAACATGGCTTTCCACATTTCTGTACCCTTTTTTGCCCCAAAAGATTCTGCCGTGTTCCATGGCTTACAGGCACAAAGGTAATTTCACTTATGAAAAGCAGCTATATCTAAGATGAAGTCAGAACCACAACACAGGAAAATAAGGTTTCTAGGTGAGGAAGTGACTAACCATTTATCCACTTGAAACTACCAATACATATTTTTAAACTAGGGGTGCTACCAGCAAAGTAGAGCTTACTGTCAAGTGAAACCATGTATGTAATAGATGCTGGCGGTCCGAGTACAATACATACCTGTGCATCCAAATCACTTCTAGTCCTCTTTTTTATGATGGGATTGTGAATTGTGTTTTTTTGTTGTTGTTTTTGTAATTAAAGGGTGGAACAGATGGTGAGAACTTAAAGAGCTGCATCCATTAAATTAACGCAGAGAATGTTTCCACAATATAATTTAATATAATGGGATTTTACTTCAGTGAAATAAAACTATACAGCCTAGTGCTTGGGAATGTTTACTATGTAAGAAGCTTCACTGTTAAAAGATTTCACTGAGTCATGCTATCAGTCTCTGCCAAATACCAATCATATGACCGACCCAGTTAAAAAGGGTGTTTCTTCATGCCGATACATTCACATGCCGCCCTACAGTGAACCTTTTTTCAACTATATACTTGTGGATTTTTGATTTGGATGTAACACCAAAGGGGCACAATGTAATATGACTTCATATGTTTAAAAAGAAGAGTAGATACTAACAAGCACAAGCTAGCTGGTCTAGTATTAAGAACGGTGTAACAAGAGGGGCTGGCTTTGATATGATTTCAGAGGTTGACAATCCAAACCAAACATTGATACTGGTAAAAATCAATGAATGTTTTGCCAGTTCCAGGAATCAAGATGCTACTCTTTGGATGGCAACCCATTTCAAAAGTTGAGAGCGCAAACTTTCTAATTTCTGCTGAGACAGGGTTTCTAATTACTGTAGTTAAGACAGAAAAAGAAAATCCAGAAGTAAAGGCATGAATTCTATAAGCAGTAGTGGACACTTCCTAAATCTCAGAAAATATTTATACTTAACTCTAAATATTTGAGTGAAACTTGTCTAAGCTACATTTTGGGAATCCTGCATTTTATTACTGAAATATTTTTTTATCCATGGAAAGTTACAACAAATGTTTTGTACTAGTGATTCTTTACTCCAGCAAGCTCCAGCTGTAGATACATAATACTCGTCTCCCACGCAGCTCCACCACGGCTAGCAATCAATACATTGTCTTTTGCATACAAAGGCTATTCCTCTAATAATCAGACACTGGGATAGGGATGAAATCATTATGGAAGGATTATACTAGAAAGAACACAAAGACTGACAATGGGCCCAAGTGTCTCTGCTGCAACCCCTACTCCGACTAAAATACACTACAGATTAACTTGCCTCAATGACTAAGGGACGAGCACACATACTGTAGAAAGTTTAAATTACACTTCCCTTCAGTGTAATCTGTGAAATCACTGTTACACTGCGTGGGAATAATTGAGAGGTCATAGAGGATTATGTGGACATTTAGGTTTCATTCTGGCTTAAGTGTGTTCAATTCCAGTGATACCAACAAAATTGTTTCCGTCTTCAGTAACGCTGCATTTGCTTCTAGGACTTAATGAAAGAATAATGTATTTATTAACTGCACATATTTATTTCTCACCGAGATCTCAGTTTTTCAAATTTTCAGCATTCAACTAGTGACATATCATTTCAGACATACTCAAGCTTCTCTACCCAGTGTATGGAAATGAAAAATAGGATGGTTAATAGTTTCAGGATATAATACATCCCACCTTTCTCAGAACAAACCAGTACATTGCTTTAATGGCAACATGTTTTACCGTGGAACCTGATATGTGGTGGCTAAGTCTTTGCCTACCACTGCATGAGACGAGACGTATCGCTCCCTTTTCCCTGTTTCCCTTTGTCAGGGAAGGAAAACTTTCACTGTACTTCCTCTGTAAGCTCTCAGTGGAGGACTGGCTCCTGCACTGGCTGTTTCTCACTTCTCTCCCTTAACTATCAGCTTATCCTTCCTTCACATAAAAAGGTAGGGACTTCTGGTTTGGAGAAACGTTCACACAGTTGAAGAAAAGCCTATGGTGTTACTGAACAGTTTTCCTTTGGCATCATACGCTCTTCAAACCGCAGCAAAACGCATTCTATGACGTAATTAGCAGCTGTATTCAGGTGACTCAGGGGAAGATTCAAGTTCTGAATTTTGAGAGGATGTTTGTATATCTGATGTAATTTTGTCTCATCACAGTCTGTGTAACCTATGTAACAGAACAATGGAAAGAATTAACCAATGAGTCCAAAATACTTACACTAGGAAAATAACTATTTTGTTTCAACAGCTGGTACAACTTTTTCTCCGTTAAATCTAAAGAATGCTGTTGAACAGAGGTTTAAGAAGTACAGCTATCAGCAACACCCCACAAGCAACAAGAAAGGAGATCTGTTTGCAACACTTCAAAATAACGCTTGATGTAAGGAAAGTACTCTTTGTCTAATGAAGTCTCTGAAAATTAGTCTTTTCACTTGGAAAATACACTTCTGCAGGTGAGCAACTGTGGCATGTTTCTTGAACGTTTATCCATATATGCAATAAAGTACTTAATAATTTTAATATTAATTTCTCTGCAGAAAATAATGAAAAACGAACAGATAGAAACTGATGGCAAAGAGTGGAACTGTTTGAGCTGCATGGCTGGTCTAACTGTGCTAGGTCCTCTTGCATAGCCCATGGCTGGTGATGCTGCTATCTGGACATGCCTTCAGCTGCATCAGTAAGTGTAATAGGTATTTCTGAATTCAGTAGGTATTTCTATATTACTCACAGAAGCATCTTTTCCCCCCCCCCCGTTTTCTTCCTGCAAGGAGGTCCTGCGTGTGTTATTATGTCTTCTTTTGATGGTGTTATATTTGCTAACTCCACAGAGTGGTGGGAGGCATACAGCATATAGACAAAAAATTACTAATTTCCAGGGGGCAAAGCATTTAACAGCAGAGATTAGTTGATTACAAGGTCTTCTCTGATTACTCTTTTAAAACATGAGAGTTGTTTGTAGCTGAACAAACTGAGCACATTTCTGAAAGAATTCAAATACCAGTCTTTTATCTGGAAAACATCAAATTTTAATACCAATTCTAGCATAAAATTTTCTATCAGTAGCTCTCAGTGGGCTTTGCAAAGTCAATACCACGTCACAGAAGAGGAATCTGATGTGTTCAGCAATGAGGTTATTTACCCCAAACCATCTCAGCACAGCAAGGAAGTAACACAATCCAGACATCTTCTAGGCTAGTGTCAGATCCAGTTGGCCACTTTAAATGGAAAATATTTTATTATTTATTCTTTGGAGGATTTGCTAGCTCTGTCTCCCTTTCACACTTTTTTTTTTTTTTTTTTTGAGCCTCATAGATAATGTTTTTCTTTCTGGGATCTTCAAGGTATGCTCTTTCATCTCCTAAGCTGTGAATGAAATCTGCTTTTCTGAGCTCTAAGTATAACCCCTAGCCCATGTATGCTTTTTCTGGATTTGGTGACTTTAAACCCCCAGCTCCCTACTTACCCTGAGCCCTCAAAATAAATTTTTAGATAGGATTATATGGGCAAACACATTAGGAGAGGAAGAGAATTTAAAAATAGCCTGGCATCTAAATCTTGATGTAATCTCTTCTAATTGTCCCAGTATTTGAGCACAGGTCATGGAGCTGTACTAGCCTAGTGTTGGTAAGGACAAGCCATGTGTAGGATATACACTTTACAAATACTTAGAAATTTATGAAGCATTCTGAAGTGTTGGTTACACCCGGGTGATGTCATTGAAGGTTTATCTACAGGAAATCTGCTTTCTTCACAGGGCCAGTGTGGCTTTTTCACACCCACACGTGATAACCCATAAAAGCAGCTGTTACAGTTAGTATCTGTCAGTCAATGCTTTATTAATCCTGCCACAGCAGGGACATTGCTCCTGCATAAATGGGCTGGCAGCAAATCACAGGCCAGAGAGCAAAACTGGAAGGGGTGCACTATCCTGATGCTTAAGTTTAATAAACAGTGCAAGATTAAATAGGAAGAAATTAAGCTGTGCCCATATTGTCCTAATTTTGATGGTGTAACTTTTTGTTGCCATGAAATATTATCGAAAACTCTCTTCATATTTCAAGATTTTATATTGTAATTGTTGAATTTAAATAGTTACCATAAAGCCATAAAATAAAAAAAATATTTATTTAAAACTTAAACATAAAAATAGGGTTCTTTATTTTTTAACATTTCAGGCTTTTCATAGCTTTCTACCACATCCTGCTATCTAGCTTGGGGTGTTTGTACTTTTCTTTCTAGCAACATGAGTCACCACCTGGAAAATGCAACAGAGGAAAGCTAATGAAAAATTGTAAATATGTGACAATACAGAGGAAGAGTTATCGCAATAAGAATTGGAATTTGCTTCCTAATTCCTATGATAAACAAAGACTTCTAGACTTCACTGCTCATAAACTCTTCCAGTTTCCTTATTGTATTAGCTTTGCTGCTCAGCAAGATTCTTCAAATACTTCACAGACACCTCACAATACCAGCTAATGTAATGATCAGACAGAAATTGCTTGCCCAAAAATATACAGGATGGACAAGAGAGCCCTCATAATGCTTTCCATATAGCCCAAATAACACAGTTTCCGTGACATCCAAACTCCTACCAGTTTCAGTTAAACATGTGGAACAGCAGTTTAGCTCGCCTCCACTGGGTATTTTTCTAGTCCCAGCTTCTTTAACTGCCTGTGCATGTAATCTATCCTCGGTTCACAGCCAGGGAATACCAACAATCAAGGATACTGCCTGGCCTCTTGAATCTCCGCTGTGGTTACTTGGCTGTTCATGAGTTCGTCTTGCTGCAGACCCATCATCAATCAGGGCTGGTAACAGAAAACAGCAAGATAACTCTAAAATACCTATTAATTTTCTGTTAGCTTTTTGTTTGTAATTTATGTCCTCTAAGAAGATTTTCCTCCCAGAAATGCATGTTTGCATGTTTTCCCTAATCTTACATTATTATGCAAGATTATGTAAGATTATTATGCAGATTCCTCATATGTTGTCTATGTATACTAATCCCTGTGGCATGCCATTAATTCATAGTACACTCAGTTAATTTAGACATGGATATTGGAGAATATAATTAAGACACGACTACAGTATCATAGCTATGCAATTACTTTTTTTTTCTTTTTTCTTTAGACACTGAATCGGCCAAAGTCATTGTAGAGGGTCTCAGTTTGCAAAACTGGGGCTGCAGTTTCATGTCATGGATGTAGCAGCCCCTCTTTTCCCTGTGCTCCTCTCACTCCTCCCTTCCCAGGCTGCTGTCTCACTGATGCCACCACATCTTCTTGAGGCAGGAAAGGGATCCAAGTTCAAAATAACCATCTTTGGTCAGGTTATTTTAGTCAAGATCAAGTCCTTGACCGGGTTCACTGCGCAACCCCACATGCAATTACGCCACCACAGCTTAGGGAACGATGTCGGCC
>NW_010542575.1:0-7254 GCF_000687285.1 Phaethon lepturus | reverse complement strand
GTTGCTGCTGCAAAAAGAAACATAAATAAAGCCGTACCAAATATTTCTTTTGGAATAATTTTGAAATAAAGTTTCAGAGTACTTGAACATGAAACATATTTAGTTGTTGGGATAAAAGGCTGTAGCCAAAGCTAAATATGGCTTCTAATTATACAGAATAAACAGATACAAAATTAGACTCTATGAAGTCTAAAGAGGTAATTTCACAGTGAATATTTAAATACTAGATATTTAATAATAAAAAATACTAAATAAATCTTTTAAAATCCTTCATGCCTGTCATCCTGCTCGCCAAGCCACAGCCTACAATCACTGCTTAGGGGTGAAGGGGTTTCCCGGGCAATGGTGGACCACTAACTCTAGCATCCCCTCGCATCACTGTAAAAGTACACCAAAACTAGCTTTTGGCTAAAATGTCCCCTCTCACTTTTTCACGTTAGCTTTATTTTTGCTAATGATGCTGGGGCTGGAAAAACCTGAGAAACATAGAAAGTTGTGAAACCATGTGCTGTAAAAATCTGTTGTTTAAAGTCTAACATATAAGAAAATACCTTTTGTTTAAACTGTACATAATGTTTTTCACCTGGCAAGTGTTTTTGCTTAAAATGATAAACGTTAAAACCTGAACTAAAAATAATCTTGTTGGCTGTTCCAGTTCAGGAAATTTCTATGAGCCAAGTTTTGTTGTTTTTTCACTGAGTTATTCCAAGTCAGCTCAGCAGTTGCTGACTCCACAATCGTGACTGGTTTTGTATGATCTCCATTTACTTACTTTTATTTTTGAAAACTATGACAAAACAACAGCTGGAACAGTCAGTCCAGCATTTTCTTAACATACCTGGAATGAAACAGGAGATGCTTATCTGCAAGAGAAATGTTCTGTAACAATACACAGACCCCCAAAGGATGTTGCATATTCCCTAGCTGAAAGATCCTTTTACAAGTGAAAAAGTTTTTGATACTGGTGTTTAAAACCACCTATAAAAAATGAACTCCATTAAACAGGAAAGGTAGGAACACATCAACATGAGAAGTCTTTGAGGTTTGATCCTGCATGCTTTTTTTCCCCCGTGCACTTTAGCTACAGGTGTGTAGTCTCCAGTTCAGCAGCATGGTTAAATCTACACTCCAGGCATCCTGCTATAAAAGTGGGTAAATGTGCGCTTGAATCCATTGCACTTGTAGCTGAATATGTGCTCAACTGTTTGCCAAATACAGATGAAAGACTGAATTGAGGTCCAATCTAAAAGATCAAAATACAAGATGGTGGATTAAAATTCTGCTAACTTTGTTCTATTTAGTTTTGGAAATGCTTCTCTCCAAAATCAACATTCCGTTTTCCAGTGCAATGATACTGATTTGATTCAGCCCCATGAAGATACACAGCTAATCCAACACCAGTGTGTTGTGATTACAATGACAATTTTATGTAGCAATAAATATTTTAAGAAAAGCAGTTCTCACTTCCCAAATCCTGGACCATTCTGACAGGCATTAAAAACAGCACTTTTAGTGCTGTTTTTTTAGTAGTTTAGTAGTTTATTTATCTGTTTATCATCTTTTAGCAGTTCTACATCTTTGTTATTCCCTCTGTGCTTCAAAGGAGAATTTAGTTTTGTTTGTTGTAAGAACGTGGCTTTCAGCTCTGGTAAGAATCTGATAGCAAAAAGTGAAATGATCTTTTAAGTTATATTAAAGAATATTTTATCTTAAAATTATATGCCAGCATCTAAACTAAATCTGTTATTTAACAACTCCGAGAGCCAAATACCTCATGTGTAGTTCCAAGGATAATGCCAATTGTAGATGTTAAAAATGGAGCTTGTCAGCAAAGGACACAGCCGATAGTTTCAAGTCCTTTGCAGCAAAAAATACCGACACTACATCTGCATAAAAGACACCCGTACATACAGCACTCGTGTTTACAGTCACCCTGGGATTTCAGAGGGGGAAGGCAAACACGCAGTGTTATTATATCCTTGCTAGAGTGGGTACAGCGATGACATTTTTCCGCAGCCTCTGGACTGCTGAAAGAAATCCCGTGGATTTCAAAAGGCCCCACAGCCACACCTGCTGGCTGGCGGGCTCCGCGCAACAGATGAAGCCAAGAGAAATTTTTAGAGAAATCACTCCAAAACAATGCTTAATGCTCTATCACACCACGATGCCCTCAGTATGTGATAAAGAAAAATGTTAAACGGTTTTAAAAGTATTATACAAAGTGCTGTAGGGAGGTTCTTGTAAAAAGCTCTTTTGTTCAACAAGTTAAAAACTAGAAATCACCTTTGCTAAGCAACCATAACCCGTTGGCCTTTCTTTATATATTAAAAGGTGATTGCACGGCATGTGCTACTTTGACAGTGCAGTTTGCTTTACTCAACCTCCGTCTGGGTGGCAGCAAACTGATTTTTCTTCGCTGTTCGCTGTGGTTTCTCCTCGCTCTGCAAAGGACCAGATCTAGTGCTTTTCCATGATAAAATTTATGCCTCTTTGAGGAGCAGGCTCAGCAGAGTGAAGACTTGGCCAGTGTCTCTGAATCCACTCGTGTAGGAGAACATATAATTAACATTTTGTGAGAGTGTTAGGGAATTTTAGGGAATTACAAATTTTTGGGGACCTTTTGGGATATATCTTCTAAATATCTCTGCTGCACACGCACACAAGCCAAGGACAGTTTGCAATCTACAGGGCTGACTAGTTTACCAGTGTGCATATAGTTAAGAATTTCTATCTGTTCATTTCATTAGATTATTCATAATATATCAATATATAGATTATTCATAATATATCAAATAATCATTAGATTTTTCATAAATTCATATCATTAGGTTATTAAGAATCTTTTCACCTAGTGCTATTTGGTGGCTGATTTCTACTTATTAAATTAAAAATTCTCTCAATTTTTTTGTCATTGCACCTACTTCAGTAACATCTAGGATGTCTGGATCTTATTCTATTGCTGTGTAACCTAGTTCACGGTTTTTGGCTCGTCTTTCTGAATTGGTACAGCGGGTAGGTGGAAGGTGAGGAGTTATTTTAGCTCCCAGTTCTAGAGTAGGTAAGGGCCCCAGAGTTTTATCTAAATTATGCTTGAGAAAATATTCCCTTTAGGAGCACTCTGCTGGCAGAAGACTGTCCCAAAATACTCCTCTAATTTGTCAGATAGGGGTTATGAATGGACTACTATGGGCAACTATACATTGACTCAAGGGTTTTTCACATCCCATGCTGCCCCTTTCTCTCTATAGCCAATGATCTGTCCCTATATCTTTATTTCCAAATTGCATTTACGTGTGCTGCTCTACCCTTTACGCTTCTGCGGATGTCATTTATGTGCACAGATGGAGCCTGAAGTTCTTACAGTCATGCAGTTTTTGAGCATGGAATAGGAAACAAGAGACAGGCACCCTAAGACCATCAACTTAGATCTTCTGGCCAGCCAGGAAAACGTAGCATCTCTGACTACTACAGATTCTTCCTCCAACATGTAACGTCTTCTTTGAGCATATGAGAAGATACAACGGGTTTGCAGCCCAGCGTGGGTGGATTCAGGATCCCTGCCAGCAGTGTTTCCAGACCTGACATTGCCGTATCTGCTCCGTATCTCACATTCATACGTTCCTCTTCTACATACCTGAGGGATGTCACCCAGCTTTAGGACTGCCTGTCTGGAGCTTCTTAAATTAAAAGTCCCAGGTGAGAAAGGTAGGATCCCTATCCCAACAGAGACATTCTTCCATAAGCAGTCTGAGTGTCTCATTTAAGAGTTTAATTATTGCCTAACTGAGATGATGTGAAGCATTTTCTGAGCATCTCTGCTTCTCTCCATTGGCTATTTGGATGAAAAACAGATGCTTCTAACCTAAACAGATAAATCAGATGTCTGAAATAGGCGGGCTAATACCCTGCTATATGCATACGAAGAGATCGACTTCCTGTATCATTTCTGAATTTTGAAAGAACATCCTCCATTCCTCCATTTCCATTTTGCTTCCAGCTACCACAGCTGGATGATAGTGGCCAAGTGGGTCACTTTATATTGTCCCTCTATGCTGTTGCTGTGTGATGCCTCTTAAACATGGGAAATCTAAAAGAAACACGAATAAACACACTAAGACAAAATAAAATAGATGCTCCTGGAAGCTCTTGAAATGTTTGTGAAAGGATTTTGAAGACTTCTGAGGAATCAAAGTAGCCTAATGGAATAAAATGCTTTCCCTTTCTTCTCTCATACATTTCAAAGCTCCTTTTCATTTTAAGTATTAAACGTAGTTGTTATAACTTAACACCTTCTGAAAATATATCTGTAACACAAAGTCAACCCATCATCAACAAAATCGGTAACTCCGGAGGTTTGAAAAAGATTTTGCTCTAGAACTATCCGAGATTTGGAAGGATGTGACGGAACCAGAGAGGGAAGGACGCTTCTCTGACGCTGTAATTCAGCTGCAGGAAGAAAGCTTGGCTGCTAGTCTTTGCTTTTCCCCGTCCCCCACGAATGAATGAGAGCCTTCATTTCTCTGAAGCAACTGCATTTTCTACTGCCAGAGAAAGAATGAGTCAGAAAAGCCTGCTGCTGGTGAAAGCTTCACTGGTCTTTACTCAACAGAGTGCTTCATCATTTTTTGTTTGAGTTTTCGTGGTGATAATAGGTTATTAGAAATGCCTGGTATCACCACTAGCATTCTGGATTTGTAAGAACTTTTTGTTTGTCATTTATTTTAAGACTTAGCAAACAAGTTCTCTTTGTGGAAGAAGACATTTTAGGTATGCTTTTAAAAATGAAATAGAGCAAGCGAGTAAAAAAGAAAATGCATCTCAACTAGATTATTCTTCCTCCATCTGCTCTCTCAGATCATTTTATGACAGGAAATTGCCTATTGGATTTTTGATTTTGCTTAATGGAAATGGCAAAACCTAAATCCACTCCCATTTCCACTGACATCAGGGGAAACACAATTCAATGTCTGAACAGAACACTTTTTTTTTTAAAAAGCCATTAGTGTCTGCAACTGCATCTCAGTCAATATAGTAATTAAAACATCAGTGAACTTAACTTAAATACTTAGGAAACTGTGGACTGGCACTTATGCTCCTGAATCTCCTGGGAATTTCTGAAAATCCCAACTTCTCTAATTAGCAATTTCTGATGTGCCACATTTTTCATGTGTGGACATCCCAGCTAAACCCTCTGAACTCATACGAGTTAGGGCGGCAGATGATAACTGAATGGGGTTTCTAATGGGAAATGCTGTTTAGCATCTCCAGTAAGGCAGTGAGCTGGGGAAACCTTTTCTTTGCCTTTTTAGGCTGCTGGACTTCAGGAAGTACCATCCCTGAAAATCCTGGGCTCTTTTTAAAATACTCTGAAGAAGAAGTGCCCAACGTCTTGACAAAAAGACCATTATGAACAGATAATAAATCAGCTGGTTAAAACAGATACAAAGATTGTATACTATATTCTTATTCTAGTATCCTACAGAGGTGGCTAAAATGCATTAAAAATCTCTGATCAATCAGCCTAGTATCTTCAAAACTGAAATTAATCCAAGTATGCAACACTGCTGTACTCCTCTCTGTGCTTCCTCTCTCGGAGAAGAAGGCTACATAAAAGCAGAGCCCTCCTGCTGACTCATTCTGCACTATAAACTATATTTGAGGTTTGAGAATAAAGGAATTATCCTGGCTTGTTAAAAAGCTATTTACCTCCCTGTTTATAGTTCAACATTACCAGAATAACTACTGCAGTGTACTGTTATTATTAGTAAGAACAATAGTAATCAATATTTAATAGCATGAATGAGAGCATACAGACAGGAATTATCACTCATCTCTGCTATTCCAAACCTCCTCTGGAGAATGGCATAATAATAGGTGGACAATAACAAAATTTTATAAAATATAGAGTAAAATTTTTAGTGGGAATTAATTACATACCTGGAAAAAACCTAACACCATGTTGCTAACCACATGTGCTACATTTCCAAAGTTCCACACCTTTCTTTCCTCAATTTCACAGCACCTTCTCTTGCACTGCTCCTCCGGGCTCTTCAGACAACCCTTGTCACTGATCATCACAGGGGGGCTCAGCACCAACACTGCTGGACATTTTTATATGGATAGTATGGAAAATCATCTGCAGGGCCAATAGCCACAGGTTAACTAGGAATAACATAGATTACCATCTTGTAGAGAATTTTTTTAGAAATTAATGATCTGTTTGGTTTGCACAATAGCAGTACTGTATTTAATGATAAACCTTGCACTGCTTTCACTGAATCTGGAACCAGAGCATAATGGTATCTTTGACCCACAGAAACAAAAAGAACCCAAAATCGGTTTAATAAGAAATGGGTTCTGTTTGTTTTTAAAAAAGGCAGTTCTTAGGGCATGAAAGCACAGACTGAAAAAAAACCCTCCTGCTACTTCAGCGTTGTATCTATGATGCACACAGTGCCCTCATTTCCCAAAGTCATCAATGTCCCGATACTACTACAGTTAGCAAGTGCTTAATGTAGATGGTGAGCAAAAGAGAGCAGGATTGCTGCACAGTACGGTACAGATTTCTGCACAGTACCTCACCCATCAATGGCAGGACAAGCCAACGGTGATTAAAAGAGCTTAGAAGCACGAAGGAGAAGGACAAGGTGGGAGCAGGGAAGGACAAGCAAGCTACCGCAACAGCAGGGAGAACAGCTGCTAAGGTGGTAATGCAATGGGCTGGATAAAGTACTATTTTTAGCTTTTCAAAATGTCAGAGATGGGTCCAAATACTCTGCAGTAGTACTACTACTATCCAAGTACTCCTCCGATCATCTAGTTCAATGCCTCTTGTTTCAGTTCTGCAGATCATTTCAAGCCAACTGGAAGTCTTAAACTATTATTATGAAACAAAGCCTTTTTCTCAATAAAGAATTAACACTTTTGACATCGATATGAGAAAACACTACAAAAAATAATAGGTGTCATCTGAAAGTGGTAACATTTTATTTAAGTTCAATCTTTCAGCTGAGTTCTTACATCATTGTTGTGAAGGTACTTGATTGCTTGGAGTAACTGGAAAAGGTATTTTTAAGGCTTTTGTTATCCAATCCATGGCAATAATGCTGGAGCTCATCTAGAATCATATGATTGATAAATTCAAACATCAAGTGAAGTCTTTTATTTTCTGCCTAAATACATGAATCAGGTTGACAATATTCTCATTAAGAAATCACTGTTGATAGAAGAAGAAAAACACGTTCTACAATGGCT
>NW_010542574.1:0-2509 GCF_000687285.1 Phaethon lepturus | reverse complement strand
CAGCCTGTATTGATACCAGGAGTTGCCCCAATCCAGTTGCAGGATTTTGCACTTGGCCTTGTTGAACCTCATGAGGTTCACAGTAGGCCCATTCCTTGAGCTTGTTCAGGTCCCTCTGGATGGCTTCCTGTCCCTCAGGCGTGTCAACTGCACCATGCAGCTTGGTGTCATCCGCAAACTTGCTGAGGGTGCACTCAATCCCCCTGTCTATGTCACTGATGAAAATATTAAGCAGTACTAGTCCCTGTATGGACCCCTGAAGGACACCACTCATCACTGATCTCCAGGTGGACATTGATCTGTTGACCACTGGTGCACTCGATCCCACTGTCTATGTCATTGATGAAGATATTAAAGAGTGCTGGTCCCAATACTGACCCCTGAGGGACACCACTCATCACCGATCTCCATCTGGACATTGAGCTGTTGACCACTCCCCTCTGGATACGACTATCTGAGCAATTCCTCATCCACCCATCAAATCCATCTCTCCCTAATTTAGAGAGAAGGATGTTGTGGGGGACCATGTCAAAGGCCTTACAGAAGTCCAGATAGACAGCATCGGTAGCTCTTCCCTTGTCCACTGATGTGGTCACTCTGTCCTAGAAGACCACTAGGTTGGTCAGGCAGGACTTGCCCTTGCTGAAGCCATGCTGCCTGTCTTGAATCCCCTCCCTTTTTCCAGTCTCCAGGGACTTGCCCTGACTGCCAGGACTTTTCAAGTATCAGGGAGAGTGGCTTGGTAACTACATCAGCCAATTCCCTCAGGACTCTGGGATCCACCTTGTCATGTCCTATAAACTTATGTATGTCTAGGTTCCTCAGATGGTCATGAACCTGATCTTCTTCTACAGTGGGAAGGACTTTGCTCCTCCAGTTGCTGTCTTAAGCCTTCTCCTCATCCATTGTTACCAGTTTGCCAGTCTTTCTCAAACAGGGGGGACATGCTTTCTTTGACCTTCCTTTTCTGGTTAACATACCTGTAGAAGCCCTTCTGATTATTCTTTGCATCCCTTGCCAAGTTCATCTCCAGCTGTGCCTTGGCCCTCCTGAGCTCATCCCTGCACAACTGGGCAGCATCCCTGTACTCATCCCAGGATCCCTGTCCCTGCTTCCACTGCCTGTGCAGTTCCTTCTTGCCCTTTAGTTTGCCCAGCAGGTCTCCACTTATGCTGGTCTCATGTCTTCTTTTCCTGATTCCTTACAACTGAGGATCAAGAGCTCTTGTACGCTCTGGAAAGCGTCCTTAAAGATCTGCAAGCTCTGTTCTGCTCCCTTGTCCCTGAGGGCAGTTTCCCAGGGGGCTCCATTGACTAATTCCCTGAAGAGCTGGAATTTTGCTCCCCTAAAGTTCAGGGTCCTGACTTTACTCTTCGCCTGCCCCGTATCCCTCAGGACTGCAAACTCCACCAGTGCATGATCACTGCAGCCAGGCTGCCTCCAATCTTGATGCCGCCAATTAGCTCACATGCACTGGTGACCAACAGGTCGAGTATGGCATCTCCTCTGACGACTAATTCCCTGAAGAGCTGGAATTTTGCTCCCC
Organism: Phaethon lepturus; assembly: GCF_000687285.1. NCBI lineage: Eukaryota > Metazoa > Chordata > Aves > Phaethontiformes > Phaethontidae > Phaethon > Phaethon lepturus. The sequence goes on along the minus strand of NW_010542574.1, from coordinate 963 downwards.
TAAAGTTCAGGGTCCTGACTTTACTCTTCGCCTGCCCCGTATCCCTCAGGACTGCAAACTCCACCAGTGCATGATCACTGCAGCCAGGCTGCCTCCAATCTTGATGCCGCCAATTAGCTCACATGCACTGGTGACCAACAGGTCGAGTATGGCATCTCCTCTGACAGGGCTATTACCTGGCACGGGAAGTTATCCTCCATGCACTCCAGGAGTCTCCTGGATTGCCTACCGCTTGCCATGCTACTTTTCCAGCAGACGTCGGGGTGGTTGAAGTCCCCCAGCAGGACGAGAGCCTGCAAGCATGATGCCTCCTGTAGCTGGAGTAAGAACACTTCATCAATAGACTCCCCTTGATCATGTGGCCTGTGGTAGACACCAGCCACAAGGTTCCCTTTATTTCCTCGGTCCCTGATTCTTACTCATAAGCTTTCAACCTGCTTGTGGTTGTTCCTCAGAGACAGCTCTTCACACTCTATCCATTTCTTCATGTAGAGTGCAATGCTTCCCTGCTAGTATCTTGCGCCGAACAGCCTGCAGCCATCGATAGCCGCACTCCAGTCGTGTGATTCGTGCCACCAACTTTCAGCAATGGCAACTAGGTCATAGCTTTCTAGCAGCACTGTGGCTTCCAGCTCCTCCTGTTTGTTGCCCATGCTGCGTGCATTGGTGCTCAGCTGGGCTGTTAAGATCAAGCACCTACTTGGAATCAGCTATGTCAATTAAAATAAAGAGTCTTGGCCTGTGTCTACAAAGACTGAAGTCCAGGATTAGTGATCAAAAGCGCTGGATAGCCTCTCCCTGTCACTCACCTGACTCACCTGGAGTCACTTGATCTGACTGCAGATACAGCTATAATTCTTAAGCTAAATCTGGTGATATAAGCAGCAGCTACAGAAAGCACTGTCTTTAGCTGTAGATTTATTAATGTTGAATAGATGTGGAGGACTGGCTCGCTGAGAGAGG
>NW_010542573.1:27560-28377 GCF_000687285.1 Phaethon lepturus | reverse complement strand
GAGGGGCGGAGAGGCTTCCCTTTGCAGCGGCGAGAGCTTGGGAACGGTCTCGGCGCCGTGTTACACGATCCCGGCGCCGCTCTCCGCGGGGGCAGGCAGCGAGTGTCCCGGGTCGGGTAACCCAGCTCGGGAGGTGCTCGGTGCACGAAGCGGTAAAAGGGAGAGCATCAAAGGGTGTAAAATCGGGGGTTTTCAGGGAAACGTGCAGTGTCGGTAGTACCTGACAGCAAGGAGGTCTTAAATCGTAGTTGGGGCGCGGGTCTAAAATGAAATCGCACACAGCAGAAAGGGAAGCTGCAGTGAGTGCGCTGCTTTGCGCTGGGAAAGGTTGCCTGCCTTGTAGTGCCGCACCACCTTCTGCGGTGCACGCTCTTCAATGTTTTGGGTCGATGTCGGAGCAGTTAAAACCCTATCGTATGTTTCCTACGAGGGTTATATGCTCAAAGTTAGCATATACTCAGAAAGGTGACTTGCAAAGTGACAAAAGGAGTCAAGCGGGAAAGACTCAAACCCATTCATGTTGTTTTACATAATTTTTTAAAAATACTGAGGAGCACTGGTAGGAATACAGACGAGTTGAGAGAAAGTCGTTCTTATAGGGGTGAACGTGTTGTCTTGGGAAATAAAACGTTTGTCAGCTGTAAGATACTAAACTATATACCAGTTTCTACTCCGCTTTAGGAAAATAGGCTTGCAAAAGCAGCTTGGTGTCCTTCTCCTACAAAGAAACACACTGTTCATTAAACAGCATAGCTGACGAGGCCTCGTTTCCTAGGGACGGATGTTCTTCCTCCCTGTATCCTTCCACTGAGTCTTA
>NW_010542573.1:6717-27529 GCF_000687285.1 Phaethon lepturus | reverse complement strand
CGCCTGCTGAAATCACCTGTAGTTTTTTCCTCCTGTGTGTATGCTGGGCTGGCATCCATGTGCAGAGCCGCTGGTCAAGAGACGTCATTAATCTTTCCAAATTAATAAGAGCCTCAAGTAAAACTGTGAAATTAGTGTCAACATTAATTAGTGGGGAGACAAATCGAGGTGTCTCTTCTACGTCTCTCTGAATTCTCATGAAATTTCAAAGAATATAGTGTCTTGGAGACTTGTATCCCAAGTCTCCGTTTGACCTGTCAAGCTGGCAAAGGCTTCAGAAGTTGTGAGGGGTATGTGCTGACAGACAAAAGGACAGAATAAGAAAATAATCACCTAAGCCCCACACCATTTAGGATTGATTCCAGGCCAAAACCAGACCATGTATGACTTAAATTAGTTCGTCATCCATTCTAATCCATATGCTATATTACAGTTAGACACCTTTGTGGCAACTGAATTATTGTGTGACATATAACATATATAACTCATAGCAATTAGTTTGGAAATTAAAACACTTGAATCTCAGAGAGTAATTATGAATGTGCATCCTTTATCAAATAAGGACGTATCTAACATGGTGTCACAGGCTGATGAAAAAGTAGGTATTGTTGTCTATACCTCATCCATACACCATCTGTGCTGTGCATTACTGCCAGGCAGCACAGACCCATTAGGAGAGAGTAGGGTAGTAGACCTTTGCCTGCCTTCTGGTGACGCACGGCATTCTGTGATGTACGCTCTTAAATATTTTGGGTCGATGTCAGAGCAGTCAAAACCCTATCATATATTTCCTACAAGGGTTAATTGCTCGAAGTTAGCATATACTCAGAGTGAGGAAGTAGGAGACACTGTTTTCCACACCACCAGGTAATTCAGTGCTTCAGCCTTCCCTGAAATCTCATCTGTGACGTTCTGTAGCAAAACTGTATAATAGATACTTACACCTGAGCACCAGGATTCCCCTTGCTGTGGGTTTGTGTTTTCTGTTCCCTTTTCACGATTAACCAGCTTTACAGTGTTCCTCATTGCATCCCTCTACTCTGCATGGGAAATCAATGTTTTGTTTTGGTCTGGAAGCATTTCGTCTCCCCAGACCTCTATCCTGGGGATTTTTTTATGAGAAAAAGCAACATCTTCATTTAAGACTTTGACCTTTATAACAATTAATGAAGATAAGGCATAGTTAGCAGAAACAGAAGGGTATTCTGAGGACATACCGCAAAAGCATTGTCGTTACCACTAGCACCTACGTCTTCGCAAGCTGTGCCATCTTGTAGGTTGAGACTAAGCTCTTGGAGAGCATATTGGAATTTTGTAGGGCTGCAAGATTGCGTGAGAACCCCAGTTAAGTCTCTAACCATACAACTTTCAAAAGCCACTGGGTCCAAGAATTTAAAGGTTATATACACAATATTCATCTCCGAGAGTGAGTAGTGTGGGCAAGAAGTTAAATCTTGGCTGATTCCCTGGAGTATGCTAACCAAGGCAGCTGAGCCACTACGGGACTGGTTGTGATCATGCATGCTGGGAGAAAATTGCTACCCTTTGGGGAAAAAAAAGGAGCAGAGGGGAAATCGTGACTTAGAAAGGATTGGATGAGCCCCCTCGTCCTCAGGGCAGCTAGATTTGTAATTGCATTTAAATAGGATTGCTCTTAAATGCATGGGTTAGACTAAATCTGTTTTTCTGATGTTTGTAGAAATCAGTTTGGAGAACCAGTGGCTTCCTGTAGAAGGACAGGAAGACAGACCTGTCCTTTGGGTGTGGAAGGAGGGGGCTATGCCAACATAATGCTTTATTTATTTATTACTCTTTGAAATACTTGACTTTATTAAAAAGAAGTTGAAACCCATTATGTCCTTTGTCCTTGTGTCCCGTATTTGACAAATACTAGAAGTGGACACAAAACAGGGAGTTGACTGTCAAGTTGAGCTGTGTGAGACAGTGACTGGGAAAGGGCCAGTATTATCTTCGTGTCACTCAAGTATCTCCTGCTATGAGATTTTCACACCAAGAATGTTTTAAAAGATTTCAGAAGGTAGCTGGATGTTCATGAGTTTAGCTCTGTTTTGTGTTTTAGAATGATTTCAGATTGGGTTAGAATGATCTTATTTCAGGTATTGTTATTTTCATTGTTCACTTAATTAGGAAATCTCGTTCCTGAAATGCAGATGGGCATCACCCAGGTTGTTTTTTTTTTTCCCATCCTGCCCATAAAACATGATCAGCTGTTTTTATGAACACAAAAAATATGTTATAATTAGAGAGCGAGAAGTGATTGTTTCAGCATTTCAGCTGTCAGGTAATCTATTCAGTAATTTGTTAAATTGTGGATCAAAACCTTGCTAGAACAAGCTGCTAGGAGGCAAGAGCAATCTAAGCTGGTGGAGAAAAAGTGAATTAACAGGAATGTGATGTTGAAGGAGTTTGTAGTGATGAAGGACTGTAGGATGTTGGCGTATACACTTCATGAAATAAATTGAGTGAAATTGAGGGAAAGACTGTTGAAGAGCAGGAAACATCTGTTAGAAGTGAGGAAACAGGGCACTGAAACAAACTTAGGGGAACAGGAGGCAGGTTTGGAAAGAGATTGGAATGACAGGGAGGATGAAGGGAGACAGGTGGGCTGAGAAAAAGAATGTACGAGGGAAGAAAAGGAATAAAAATGTGTTGAAAGGGAAATGAGGAAGGAAGGTAGAGAAGAAGGTATTATGGGGGGATACTGGGGAAGAGTATTGGGTGGCTGAATGGGGGGACCAGGGCAAAAGGGTATGAATTGGAAAGTTGAAGGATGTTGTAAAGGAGACGAGCTATGTGGAGAAAATACTGAACTAGAATCTGTGCAAGAAAGGTCACTGCGTGGAAGGGGGAGGGAATGGAGTATCTGAACTCCTTTGGCCTTATTTTCTATTCTTTATCTAATGACAGTGGCAGCTGTTCATAAGAGTAAGTAATGATACTTAAGTCCTTTGCAAGCAAGTTAGAATACCTGTGTTCTTACAAGGATACTGAAGGTTGAATTTCCAGCCTGAAATGATTACTCACAATGTGTGCATGCCGGCTGAAGGGCTGGGAGCTAGGCTGTTATTTAATAAAGTGGCCTACACACTTTTAAAATCATACAGTTTGTCTGGAAGGTCTCCATAAAGCTCAATATATTTTAGAGTAGGAAGTTGGGGGTTTTTAACTGCATCGTTTGGCTTTAAAAATGCCTATTTTGATGACTTAACAGATATCTGGAAGCCACACAAAGCAGAAATTTTATAGCCCAACTTTTAATGGGAAGGGATTTTGTACACTGACAAAAAGAGAGTGATATGCTATGGCCGTTTGGGTTCCCTTGGTTTTTTCATTTCTCAGTTTCCAAGGAAACACAGAAACATGCTTGAAATGAATGTCTGGAAAAATCATGCAGAGTTGCAACTGATAATTTATCAGTTTGATGAAATGCATAACAAATAGTTTTCCTAGTTTGGGCATTTTTGTACACCTAAGAGCAGAATATTGTTACAGCGTCTTTTGGAAGAGAGTGCAACTCTTACAGCAGCTAACGTGGCTTGAAGTCCCCCACTTTTCTGCTTCCTCCCTCTTCTTCAGTTAATGGCCTGATAGTGAAGGACAAAGGAAAACCAGAAAATTTCAAAATGAGCGAATTCAAATAATTAGAAATTATGAGGGAGGCATTTCTGCTTGACTCTTCCCTGCTTTTTAAAGTATACAGAGTACAAGCTGTTGCATTACATTTACTTACGCTTTGGTAACACTCAAAGGTCAATTCTTTTTACTCAAAACAGTTGTGATGAGTTCTGTCAAATATGTGAGTTTGCAAACTCCTTTTCCTACGTTAACAAATGCTACATTAGCAGAGAGATAAAAGGGGAAGTTGTTATTGCTAAGAGCTGACACTTCCTTTCTCTCCTGACATTGAGAACTATTTTTAAGTAATGTGAAAATATCTAAAATTACATCACTTTATATTAGGCAGAACTTGACCATTTATTTTAATTTAGAACAATCCAAGAAAATCCTGTTTTCATTCACTGGAGGCCAGGATCGTGGAAATGACATTTTCAAATACAGTCTCAATTACTTCCAGTGACTTAACCTTTTAAAAATTTGCATTTCCTTTGCAGAGTCTTCGGTCCAGAAGTCTCTTATTCCAACAATAAGATTTCAGACAGGACTTTGACAACTACTGACTCATCAGATTTGTGAACTGACCTCTGCCGGTTTCTGTTAGTTGGGCTAAGTGTGGACAGATGATGGTGGAGCTGACTTTGGCATCTGTCAGAAGTGAGGAGCAGGGTTATGTATGATGACTTCAAAACACCACCTGCAAAACATGCCACATGGAGATTCATCTCTCGGGGAAAAATGGAGGAAATGCATTTTGACAACAGCCTTCCGGAGTTCATGGAGGGAGGCAGTGTCTTGAGGTACTTGCATTCACCATCCTTCGGATGCCTACATATCCTTCAGATGCCTTCCACAAACTCTGCACTTGCATCTGATTGTACAGATTTTTCTGGCAAGGGAACCAAAAGGTAGAGACTGGTTGCCAAAGTCTAAATAAATAAAACTGCAGTTGTTTGTTTGTCCTAAGGGACTCAGGCATGCAGTGCAGTTCTCTGTGGCTTCTTGCCTTTCTTTGTCTTTTTTACCAGTGCAGAAGGGTTGCAAAAAGGTGATGTTTTGTGACACTTTGCACAAGCAACTTCTCTAATAGCGTGATTTGATTCAGAGCAATTGTGAATACGGCATAGCTGATTGGGAAATAAGCCTTACTGAAGTGTAATTGTTTAACAGGAACTGCAATATTAGACCAGCTACTGAAATTATATTCCCCATGTTAGAACATTTCAAGAGCATAAGGAAGAAGATGTTACTTGCCAAATATATACTGCACCAACTTCATCTGTGTGCTGCTTCGCTGATCTGCACGGGTGAATGACATTGCTGTGCCTTGAATAAGATATATGGGAATCTAACTTCAGTCTGCTTGCTTGGATTTGTGTGTAGCAGCATGACCAAGATAATGACACACAAATACAGCATGTTTTCACTTGTGCAGATTTTGGCGAGAACAGAGACCCTAATTTTAGAACTAAGATTTCTCATGCTCACCTGGAGACTCTGTCAAGAGTGGTAATGAACCTGGTGTGTGTTAACACATGGGCTATTTGGAACTCATAGAAACAGCCTCTATGTCTGACTGTTACTAGTCTCATATCAAATGTTCTGCTGTCTCAGTAGTGTGAGGGCTGGCTGGATATTACTGCATAATGAGTCAAATAGCAAATAAGAGACCTTTCTCACATTTCAGAGCATAAACTGCTTGGTTTTCATAGGTGTTACATCTGTGGAAACTGAGTTTCTCCAAAGTGGGAGGTGAGACCTTTTTTAATGAATTAGTGGTCTTAGTAGAAAATACATGACTGAAGCGACATGCTGAGGTATGGGCTACTTGAGGAAGAGTGGCTGAGAAGGCAACTGTATGTGTGTGCTGCTCATGCAAAATCCCTTTGCTGCTTGAAATATCATCACATTTCTAGAAACTCTAGAAAGAAAACAGATATAATTAGACCACGTTTTCATGCTTGTGCTTAGAATCCAGGTGACTTAAGCAACTGTCCCCTTGCTTACATTTATTTCTATTTATTATGAATGTTGAAACTGTTTTGCCAGTATACTAAATAGTGAAGCAATAAGCAGGAGAGGCTTTTCACCTCAGAGCAAAACACTTATCCCAAAAAATCAGTTGGACAGACAGGCAAAAGGTGGAAAAGTAGCATAAAGCAGGCAGAGTTCAGCCCTAGACCCCGATTTCTTTGAAATATGTTGGTTACATGTATCATGGGCACGTGCATGTACATCTGCACAGGCACAGCCCTGTGTATTTTCAGCCTTTTTCTCTAACCATGCTGGTGAGCTGTCATGCAGAGCACCAGATTCTCCTTTGCTTTGTGGGCTGGAAGGAAGATGAGGGCCTTCAGCAACTTCTATAGCCTTTGCTTCTCATTTATGTGGGTGGAAAATTAATTCTACATCTCCTCTGTCCTACTGCCTCCTCTTCCTCTACATTCCTCTGGTGTACAGGAATTATCTCCTTACACAGTACCTTTCAGCATAAAACAGATAGCAGTGAATGTCACCTTGGCTAAGTGTGTGCTGGTGATTGTAAGTGCAAGGATGAAGCGGTACAAATCAGCAGGCAGTGATTTAACCTTTATGAACTGGTAAAGATAGGCAGGACTGCACATGCTTCCCGGACCTCTAGACTTAGGAATAGTCACAAATTTCCGTTTCTTCTTCCTTCAGACACAAACGTGCAGCAGCAGCTTCTAGGCTGCCCTTATGATGTCATTCAATTCTATAGCTGAAGTAACCATATGATGCACAGGGCTGTAATAATCTCATGCACTCTGTTGCTTATGCTCATTTCACATAAATGCTTAGTGTGTCACCAACCTAAATTGAAACTGGTTATTATCAAAGGCTCTGTTTTCTTATGCAATACCATCTTTGTCATAGGAGTCATAGTTTTTAGGGCTATTGAAAGAAAATACAAACCTAAAAACTCATGGGTGTGTTTAGATAGATTAAAAGTAATGAGTTTTTTTTTTTTTAAACAAGGAGGTAGAGCACATTTAAACACGTTTTGTTTATGGGATAAAATTAATACTTAACAATAGTTACCTTTTTCATTCCGGAGCCTCCTTAAAGAAGAATTTTAAGTTGTCCTTAATTGCATGGTAGACACTCTGGGTGGGATTCAGCTGCCTCAGCACAGCCGTCTGGTGCCCTTTGAGAAGCGCTGGGGCAGCTAAGACATCTGCAGATGGTTGGCAGATATGGGTGGGGACCTGTGGAGACGCCTGCTCTCCCAGGGACCATACCTAGACTTCTCAAATGGCACTAGACACCTATGTTTAGACAGCTGAATTTCCCCCTTTCTGGCAAGGACTTGCTTGGCAGAATTCCCCTGGTACACATTTCCAGGCTTCAGAAGTCCTAATGCACGTTTTGGGTTTAATTTTAGTGGGATTTTGCTCAGCAGCATATAGGGGTTCTATTGCTGTCTGCTGTCATCGTCTTTTCAAGCAACTACTAGTTTAATGTCTGTCTGCTTGATGAAAAAAAGTGCGGGGGAGGAAGGGTCTGAATCTTAACACAAGGCATTTTGTTTAATTTAGATTTTTTGTCCAGAGCTAAGCCCTTAAGAAGCAAGTATTTAAATCCAGGTTAAGATTTAATTTGTATGACTGAAAATTCAGATCAATTTCATCAATTTTGGAAGCATAATTTCAGATATTCAGCAATATGAGGGAGTGCAGAATTAATACATAACTTTGTACAGTACTTAAGTATGATAATACCCTAATGAGACATATAATTTAATCCCAAATTTATGCCCCCCGTCTTAATGTTAAGGACAAATGTTTCTGCTGTCAGAAATAATGGTATTATTACAATTTTTGATCCATTGGTTTTATGTTACCGTATTCTTTCAAGAACTGTTGTTTTGTACCCCCTTGTAATGAAGTCCTTTTGACAACGTATTTGTCACTGCCTCAGTATAATTTACCATTTCTAGTAGAAATTTGGAACCAATTCTGAGGTATCCTGGGGTGCCTGATTGAAGTAGAGCCATCAAAGGTGTTTGCAAGTGCATCTGGTCCCTGTCTCAAAGGATTAAGAAGCAGGATTCACTGGAGACTGACGCTTGGTTTTACATTCAGGGTAAACTCATCTAATGGTTTGCTGCTGCCAGAAGGAGGAAGGCTCTCCCTTGTCCCCCTCTCCAAGCTCCTGGTTGCACATTTCTATTACTTAACCTTATGCCAGCTCTGCTACTCACTGAACTCTGCACAAGCTCATTTAATTCACCAACCTTATAGAAAACTAGTCCATTTATCATTTGATAAAAATGAGTAATTTTCATGTGGGTTAACGATTTGAATTGGCTCCCAAAAAGGTCTGATAAATGCCAGAGATAATACAAAAGAAGAGGACCACGTACTGGGCACTGAAGAGGGACAGAGAAGGAAAAGTGGGGAAGAAGGTAAAGCGGAGAAACAATGAGAGCAAGACACTCCACTTTGGTAAATCAGCCGCCTGTATAACCACAACCAGAACTCACAACTGGAAGAGTACTTGGAAATGGGGGTATTACTGTTACCTTTAGCTCTGTAGATCTCATGGCCAAAATGTGTGCTAGGCCATGGATTTCATAAGCAGTTGGTATAGAGCTGTGCAGAACCAGATCCCTTAAAGGAGCCACCTTGAACCAGTTTAGGCTGTATATTTAGTCAGATTTTGTATGGTCACTGCTGGATTAACAAAGTCATGAGATACTGATTCCTATGCCAGCCTGAGTGTTCGGCATGCTGCTTTCTGTCCAAGTTTGTTTGCATTTACCTGTCACTTGGCTTCCACATAGATTGCCAGGTGCCAGCCTTGTGTAACGCAACTTTTTTATGCGGTTGGTTCAGCTTTTTACTACCAAAAAGTTAAGGCTAGCACTTTGACCAACTGAAGCGATATTTCAGAGCTCACGTTCAAAATGTGAATACAGGTTTTCTGTACGCAAAATACTTTCAAAAACTGAAGGCAGCACACAAACATGTCATGTAACAAAATGTTTTTGGGCAATGAAAACCTGTGAAATAGGTAAAATGCTTCGAGGGGATCAGTAACTAAGAGATATGTAGCTCTGTGTCATTCATAGACCTAAATGCAGGAAAATTTAGGCACATACATTTAAGTTGTAGTTTGAGGGTCTTGGCATTATAAAAATCTGGTATTTTATGTATCCTGAGAGCGAGGTCTGGGTCTAAAAGTTCCAAACATAAATATGCTCAATTTAACGCACTCTGGAAAATCAAGGATGAGTCAATTCTAAAGGGATTTCAATCAGTGGTGCCAGAAAGTCTAGATAGTTCAAAGCAGAACCCTAGATAGCTAAATTTACTAGTGTTGAGTTTTTTAATATCCCAGAATACTAAGACTGAAAGCCCTTTTATGTTAGATTATAAACTGTTTACTGGGGACACTATAACTTTAAGCATATTTATAGTTTAAGTATTTATGGAAATAGTAATAATGACACAAATATTTTGTTCCCATTTTATTTTTTCGTGATTTCTGCTTTCTGAAAACATGAGCAATATTCCTTTGCGATACCAAGCTGCTGGCTTACAAAATTTCTCAAAAGCAGAATGTAATCTAAGAAAAAAAAAAAGCTTCCGTACACTTACTAAATTAACATGTAAAAAATAATGTCATAAGATGCAGCTTTCTGTGCTGTTTTGAAAGGAAGCCAGTATGCTTTTTAGAATCACAGAATAGTTTGGGTTGGAAGGGACCTTTAAGGGTCATCTAGTCCAACCCCCCTGCAATGAGCAGGGACATCTTCAACTAGATCAGGTTGCCCAGAGCCCCGTCCAACCTGACCTGGAATGTTTCCAGGGATGGGGCATCTACCACCTCTCTGCGCAACCTGTCCCAGTGGTTCATCACCCTCATTGTCAAAAATTTCTTCCTTAGATCTAGTCTAAATCTGCCCTCTTTTAGTTTAAAACCATTACCCCTTGCCCTATCACAACAGGCCCTGATTTGTCCCCATCTTTCAGTCTGTTTCCAGGGATCTTGTATGAATACTCAGTTTTAATTGTGATATGCCAGAGGAATACTTGAATTAAAAAAAAGGTTTTGTGTTTTAAAAAAATCATTAGTAATGGCTTTCAGAGCTACAGATTAAGAGAAACACAGAATAGAAAAATGTTTTTTAGTATTTTCATATTAAATAAATTTTTTAATTTCTTTATGCTTTTTAAGCTATTTGTTAGCATTGGTTTGAGGCGAAGAGAGGCCTTTGTCTGTGGCCCTCCCTTCTCCCTTACTTGCAAATAGTAAAGCAAATAGTGAAATTTCTGGTAGTGCAGCTCCAAGGAGCATTGCCCGAGTCTCCACTTGTGGTCTCATGACCTGTTTAAGCTGATTTAAATATTGTCAGCCACTAAGAGTGGCACCACGCTTTCCTCCATCACCTGAGCTCTCCTTTGCAGCAATGCTGGTTTTTCTCTCTGTATTCAGCGAGCTGAGCCAGGGTAGTGATACGGCTGAGAGGCAGCCCTGCAAGGAAACCTGGCTTAGCTCCAGGCTGGGGTGGGAGCAAGAAGGGGAATCTGCATTTCAGCACAGAGCAGTGGAGACGTGGTGCAGGGAAGCACCTTGGCCAAAGCTATTCCTCCAGGACGCGTTTTTCTGGTGGCAGAGCACATCTGCTGCAGCTGTACGCTGGTGAGATGATCTGACTCTGTATGTGTGTGAAGAAGAATCGGTAAAATCGTTCCAGCAAATCCAGCACTCACAGAGCTGGAGCTCAACTTCTCAGGCAGCGGACCTTGATTCTTTGCCATCTCCTCTGTGTGCCCAAAGCTGATTTACACAATTGGTATTAAAAGACCCCAGGGTATCAGAGCAGAGGAATTTTATACCCCTAAACAAGACTGCAAACTCTTCTGTAGGTATGAAACAATGGAGATTTGTTCGATGCATGATCTCAGCTTCTGTGTGTGGATATTCCAGTGCTGGAATAGCATTTCTCTCATGCTGAGGGGAGCTGATTTTAGAGATCTGAGGGCTCCCTACAGTAGTCAGCAAGGCAAGCACATTTCCTTATTTCACTGTTTTCTTACCCAAGGTGCACAACTGTTTCAAGGAGAGGAAATGGTAACAGAAATGCCGTAGAGGTTTCAGTTAAAACTCTTCTGCCTTGAGCCATCAAGAGCCACACTTTTGGGCCCGTGTCCCTTTTGGACTTCTCATAGACTCTCACAACTGGAAAACCCTGGTCCCATCTCATCCTGTTCCGCTGAGAAACTACATGTCATCAAGCATCATCCAACATCAAAAAGTGAAGCTGAGGGACTCCTCCCTTTGAGTAAGTGTTCTGTAATAGAAAGAAGTGTCAGAAAACATTTGCATGGGCCAGCAAAGAACAATTTACCCTGACACAAAGCCCACAGTAGCTGTTCGTGTTGGATTCTGAATGGTTATATATGGGTGATTTATAAGAATTATGGCATTAACACTTTTTGCCACCGCAATAAATCCTGGTAAGTGCAGTGTTCAATAACTCTTTTGCACTTAAATTATATATTGGTCCATCTATATATGCTATTTTTAAAATCATTGCCTGCATACAGTTTAGCTTCATCTTGCCTCTTGATATTGTTCATGATCCAAATGCCTCCAATGCTTTAATACTGCCCGTGTTGAAAAGCAAAGCAGCATGCAGTCCCTGGGTAGCTGGATGGTTTTTCTGGCCAGCACAGTCCTGTGGGGAGAGGTCAGATGTAGCAAAGCTGCCTTGAACCCTGGAGGTCCTTAGGGATGTCTTGCTGTGATCACAGCTCTGCTACCCTTTAGATAGGTACAGTGTGAGCTCTCCTTGCTGTGCGACCAACTGCTGATTGATATAAAAACATTAAAGCCTTACAGGCTGTGTCTGCAGTCTTGTTACACTGCTTATGCCACTTCCCTAACAAATAAATTCCCGGCCTCTCCCCTTTGCCTAGTAGCCCTTGGATAACCCTCGGCCATGCTCCCAAAGCATTGGGAAATGCCTGACCCTAAAATTGTGACTGGCGTCAGTTTTGGTGGCACGACTCCTCGGTCGTTTTATGCATTGGGTGTTGCAGAATGACAGATGGTGCTTCGTCCACTGCCTGGAGCTGTTTGAAGCACCCAGCTCTCCTCTCCCTGTTTTCTCAGTTTCGTGGGTTTGTCACGTGGGGACTGCTGGGACCTATGTGGACGCTGAGAGACCGCAGCAGTTCCTTCCCTAGAGCTGTGTGGTGGCCTCTCAGGGTGTGATGGGGGATGTCTGACTTAGGGCCAAGGTCAGCGGGGACTTTTTATGGCTGCCAAAAACCCTGGTGGCACATTTTTAGTGCCAAAGGGCCTCTCGAGGAACATATGGTAGATCTGCTCAGGGTAGTCAACATGGAGATCCTTGAAACAGCCGTAGAGTTGCGGTCTCTGGGAGTACGTAGGAAACATTAAATGTTAAATGGAAATAAAATCCAAGGACTGCTGTTACTTTTAATAGTGCTATCATGAAGGGCAAAAATATCTCTAGTAAAAGTGAACTCCTTTCTTGAGATACCTTCTCCCTTGCAGTGAAAGTCTCCCACATGTTAGAGAAGTGATTAAAGAGCTAAAGAGCTGCCATGAGCGTCTTGTTAATTCCTTTGTGCTGTGCTGCTTGTTGAACCTTTATAAATGAGATTATTTACTCTCCAATTCCTCCATTGTCATTCTCTCTTGCCCCTTTCTATGTGTGGTAGCAGAAGCAAAGCAAAAGTAACTAAAATGTCAGCTTCTGAAAAGCAGCATTTCGTTCAGTTACACGATGTTATTATCAGTGCACATAAAATGCAGATGGAGAAAAGATAGCAAACGGCAGGGAGCGTAAAAGAAAAGGATAACAAACCTTGAAAGGGGAGAGCATCTTCCTTCTTCACATTAAACTCTTTAGTTTTAGTTTTCTTGGCTTGACTTGAAATCAGGTGATGAAATCTATAGTGTCATTACAAGCATTACAATTACACTGTGCTTCAGGAAGTGCAGGGCTGGTTGCAATCCCTGAAACTCTGTTTTTAGGTGCAGGCAAAATTCCCAGAACATTTTTGGGGTTTGCTAGCCTTTTCAAAGAAGGAGCAATGTCATGTAGGAGATAGGTGCACTACTTGCACCTTTGCTTTTATTAGTGACAGTCAAATTATAAACAAAGATACTGGATTAAAAATTAATTTTCAACTAGTGTGCAGAACTGGCATTGCAATGTTTTACCTTACATGCGATGGGTATTTCAGTGTTTTGTTTTACTTACATTTTTAGGCTGCAGAACAGATAACATTGAAATGTTACTCACACCAATGAACACATTATCTTGTTTGACCTTTCAGAAACTATTGATATTATTGATTTCTAAACAGTAGAATAATAGGAGAAGGCAGCCCAAGCCATGAATGTGTTTTAGTGTAGCCTTTTTTTAGAATTAAGAGGCTCTCTTTTGATACATAATTTATTTAAGGCATCTGTGTGCTTGAATGCAGAGTTGTAGTTCAACATTCAGTCCGCCATCACCATCATCTATCCTACTGAAATACTTTTTGTAGATTTATGCAGACAGGAAGGTGACTAACTTTACTTTCTGTTCCATTATTCATGTATTGTCCTGAGGGGACCTTTGTTGATACTATAGTGTACCTCCTGAACAACCTTTGTTCAGAGTAGGAAAACTAAGTGTTTTTATCCTGAACAAACAATGAATAATGCACAATATTTTAGAACTATCCTAAGGGCACATACTTATTGTAAAACACTAAACATTGAAAATGCTGAATAAAATGGGCTTCTGCAAGAGTTTTAAAGTCCCTGTTTTAAAATACATCATCCTCTGGACATAGTTTAGTATCACTGCAGCCAGTCCTGTCTGATCCATTTTATCTTTTCTACTGAGTAGAGAGATAATATAAAAGATTGCCTTCTAAAATATCTAGCTCTGAGTTAGAGTATCACCTGTTAGGATTTCTAAGGCTGAAGTGTTTTGTTGATCAGTCATTCACTAATAAAACGTACAGGAGAATGTTCTCTGCAGCCATCGGGCACATAATAACGTTAACAAAACTTCCTTGCATTGCACTGAACTGCACTTGAGATTTTCACTACTCACCTTCCGTTCCTGCTCCTGTGTTTCATTTATCATTGATCACATACTAGCTCTGAGGGACAAGAAATTTTTCATCACTGTGTTCTGTCAAAAACTATGTTGTAAAGCCAACTGTTAGGTTTTTCCTACTTGCTTGTTAAGCAGATCCCAGTAATAGCAGAGTAAAATGTTTAACACAGTACAAAGGCAAATCTCCTTTTACTTCTTCATGGTGGGCGATTATATGAGCAATATTTGTTCAGGTGCAGCTGTTTGTTCTGATCTTATTCTTTTTTTTTTAATTAAAAATTAGGCAAATATAGCCATGAAAATGTTTTTAAAGAATTACAGTCAAAAGAAGGAAAAAAACCCCACAAATCTTTTTAACACACACCCCTCTCCCCCGCCAGTATTTTATATGCTAAGAAACTGTGTAAGGTCATATGAGAGGACATTCCTGAGGAAGAAAGAAAATGTCACTCCTATATTCGAGAAGGTCATGAAAGAGGATCCAGAGAACGACAGGTGAGGCAGCTTCACCTTGATCCCTGGAAGGTGATGGAGCAAATAATCCTGGAATCATTTCCAAACATATGTGAAAGACAAATAGATGACTGGGAGCAGTCAGCATGTTTGTATGAAAGAGAAGTCATACTTGACCAATTTGATAGTCTTCTACAAAGATGACTGCCTTGGTGGATAAAGGGAGAGCAGCAGATGCTCTTTATCTCAACTTTAGTAAGTCTTCTGACACTGTCTTCTATAACGTCCATTAGAAAAGCTAATGAAATATGAACTAGATAAATGGACCATAAGGTGGATTGAAAACCGAGCTGCCAGATTGAGGCACGCAGTCCAGCTGGAGGCCAGTCACAGTGAAATACTCCAGGGGTTGGTACCGGGGCCAACACTGTTTAGCATCTTTATTAATGACCTGGACAATGGGGCAGAGTTTGCAGAGGATCCAAAATGGGGAGGAGGGGTTGATGCACCACCTGGTTGTGCTGCCATTTAGAGGGACCTCAACAGGCTGGAGAAATGGGCTGATAGCGATTTCACAAGGTTCAACAAAGGGAAAAGCTAAGCCCTGTCCCTGGGGAGGAATCACCCCATGCACCAGTATGCACTGGGGACCCACCAGTTGGAAGGTAGCTTTGAAGAGAAGGACTTAGAGGTGCTGGTGGACACCAAGTGGATCATGAGCCAGCAATGTGCCTTTGTAGTAAAAAAGATCAAAGCCTCCTGGGCTGCATTAGGAAGAGTGTTTCCGGCAGGTGAAGGGAGGTGATCATTTCTCTCTGCTCAGCCCTGGTGAGACACGTCTGGAGTTCTGGGACCACATCTGGGTTCTCCAGCACAGGAGAGATATGTACATACTGAACTGTGTCCAAGGAAGATGTCCATGAAGACGATTCAGGGACTGGACCATCTGACATACAAGAAGAGGCTGAGAGAACTGGGACGGCTCAGCCTGGAGAAGAGAAGTCTCAGGGAGGATCTTAGCATGTGTAAATACCTGATGGGTGCGAGTAAAGAAGACAGAGCCAGATTTCCTCAGTGGTGCCTGATGACAGGGCAGGAGACTATGGGCACAAATTTAAATACAGGAAAAATCTGTTTAAATGTAATAAAGAATGTTCTTAACTGTACAGTGATCAAACACTGGAAGAGGCAACCCAGAGATGTTGTGGAGTCTGCATCCTTGGGAGATATTGAAAACCAGGATGGACATGATCTTGGAAGACCTGCTTTAGCTGATCCAGCTTTGAGCTTGGATGTTGGACTAGACGATCCCCAGAGGTGCCTTCCAACCTCAATTTTTCTGTGGTTCTGTGATTCTGTAATCTCTGATTCTGTGTATAATTCCTCCTTTTTTGCTTTTTAACAAATTGTCTTTCATTTTTACATCTTATCAGAGGAGGACAGGGCCATCAAGGTTTACAACTTAGAGAAAAAAGAGGAGTAGTGTTGCAAAAAGCAAATAGCTGTTAAGTATTAACAATGAGAAACAGACTTTTGAGACATTTTAGTCAGAAAAAGCTTTCTTCTTTCATATTCATATGCAATTCAATTACTGCAAGAGGAAACCTAGAAAACACAAATTTGAATTAATTTCTTTATTTTAATAAATGACATACTTTAAATAATAATCTCTTGGAACAGATTACCAATGGATATGGAAAAGTATCCTTCTGTCTCTTTAAATCAAATTTGGGTGGAGAGCAAAGCTATATAAACATCAAGTTTTACTTTATCCCAAAGTTCAAGGGAAAAAAAAAAACAGTTTTAAGGAAGAATTTGTCAAGAAGAGGAAAACATGACAAGTAGTGTCTACATTATCCTAGGGAAGTGCCCGAAGAGGTGTATTCAAGACCCATTTCCCTTCCCATCCCCACTATTTAGCCAGTGCAATGCACATGGGTCGCTGCAGAGGTACAGCAGTTAGTATGTCAGGAGAGGGTGCAGGCGAAGAAATTTCCTCTCCAGGGCTCTCCAGGGCAGCCACATGAAGTCTGGACAATGGGTAGCTGACAGCACCTCTGTTTGCAGACGCCACACATATTTTAGGTGGTAGAGCACCTTTGCTGGGGTGCTGTCCTCCATCTTCTGCCCCAGCATGTGACCACCCCTTCTGTGGTACCAACAGCGGGTCTGCTTTGCTCCTTCCCTGACATCTCCATCCATAGTAACAGCCTGGGTGTAACCAAAGTGCTCCTCTGAGGAGAGGTACTTCCTATAGCACCTACAGCAGCCAGAACATACTTTACCTCCACAACTACAAGAAGAGGAACCACCAGTATGAACCAGCAAGCTGCTATAGCTTCTCTGCCCCTGGACTCCTGCTCTGCTGTCACCAGGCGCATGCTGAATCCAGGATGCTCCAGGGACTGTTCAGGCCAAGCAGGACCATGTCTATCAAATTAAGGCACCAAGTGGGTTGGTCAGTACTGGAAAGTAAGTCAGTCAACTGGGTCACTAACTGAGAGGATCTTCTGATACCTAAATGGAAATTTAGGTTTCTTCAGGCAGAATCCCATGCTGAAGTGTGTGCTGTGTGAATACTTGGGTCAAAACCTCACAGATGGGCTTGTTGCCACAGTACAATGATCTTATTATTGGACTTGACTTCCTGCCTTCATGGTGGTTCAAATATATCCATCCTATTTCACAGTCTGGGTGTGCCCAAAGCACATATTCCGTCTCATCATCTCAGCTGAGAAATGTTAACTCTTCAGGCTTTTCTTTATTTTCAGTAATGTGCCCACACACTTGGGGTTTTCACTCCCTTTCTGGCTCTTTCTCATTGATCCAAACTCCTTTTGTTTGACATCACTTCAGAATGATCTATGAACTGGAGCTTTTAAAACATTTTCTGGAACTTTCTTTAGTAAATCTTAAACCCTCCCCCCCCCAGTAAAAGTCTCCTGAAAGTTTTGCTTTACTCTTTTTCTAAGAGCTTGATTCTTCTATTTATAACAGGTAGGCAATGCAAGACTTCATATGCAATGAAGTCAAAATATAGCTAAGGTGGTTATGAAAACATAACTAATAACGGGGAATTGTTCTTCCTTGCAAGTGCCTCAGTCCCATAAATGCTCCCCCAAGCATGTGCTTACCCGT
This sequence comes from Phaethon lepturus, assembly GCF_000687285.1. Lineage (NCBI taxonomy): Eukaryota > Metazoa > Chordata > Aves > Phaethontiformes > Phaethontidae > Phaethon > Phaethon lepturus. The sequence goes on along the minus strand of NW_010542573.1, from coordinate 10,188 downwards.
GCTGCCCAGATGCCTATGCTTCATAAAAACTGATGTAATGAAAACTGAATTGACTGCTTTCAAGGCACATTCTGAGAGCTTCATTATTTAATTTTTATTTCAGTCTGGGCTCTATTGCTTACACAGGAAGTTTCACTTGACTTTTAGTACCTTAAAAATATTGTAATAACATTACTTGGGTCTTGCAGTTCTGAGTAGTGACTTTATGTGCACAAAGACACATTCACCACTCTGCAGAGCTCACATATTACTTAAATCTTACAAGATTAATATAGATTTACACGTTGCATAGAATGTTCTGGCCTTCTCCCACCAAGGACTTCCAACCCTGGGAGAAACACCTCTCCACAAGGATATATCCTGAAATTGGTAGTACAGACCAAATGAGACAAAAGTCCTTTCCCTTAATCTATATGTATTATATGAAGACTATAGCTAGCAAGTACAGCTACACTGACTCTCTGGGGAAGGGGGATGAACAGTAGAAAAGTATTGTAATTTTTAGCCCCAGTGCACAGTCTGCCTGTGTTTCAATCTGCAATACAAATCTGCCCTGGTGAATGCAACAGTTGTGTTTTTATTTTGCAGGAAGATGAATACATAGATGGTAATTGCCAAGAAGGGCCTACATAGGAATCTCAAAGACATTAATGTGGCTGTAAGGCAGTTAGGTCCTGTTTCCTTTATCTTGCTGAAAAACAACCACTTGTAGATCAGTAAATAAAAGTTAGTACTGTCCTCAGGAGTTATTTTTTGAAAATCCAAGCATAAATGAAGAGCTGTAGGTGAGGGAATTGTCTGTCTGCATAACTGAAGTGGCCAAGGTTTTTTCATAATTTTTGAAAATTGCCCTTCTTCAATGACTGCCCAGTGACTGCTGCGCTTCTACTTCTCCTTAACGAAACTAGTTGTGAGAGTATAGAGAATGGGTTTCAAGGCACTGTGTATTGGCAGAACAAACACCACTATCCAGGAAGGGACAGTGTCTAGGAAAAATGATAAGATAACTTCATATGCTCTGTTGTAGGAATGATAAAGAAGCAAACATATATTTATGTCATTTTTACTTTATGTCCTTTATTTTATTCATGTCACTTTATATAATCTTTTGCAGAACATTACCAGAGTATTATTTTTACAAGAAAGGGGTTTGAATTCAACATTGCTCATTGTGGATTTCATTGAGTTCACCATGGGTTTTCGTGAGAAGAGGAAAAAAGAAGAGTTTTTCACCAGCAAGTGTCTTTCTCTCCATCTACTGGAATTTAATAAAAGCAGTAAATATGGGCTGAAGTCCATCTCTCTTTAGGATAGTATTTGACATAAACCCAAATCCCATACCTATTTTTTACATGGAAATTTTCATCAGTATGTTTCAAAATGCCTTACAAAAGCTATTGTTATTCTTAATTTACAAAGGGGAACCTGTTGTAGGGGGGTGAATTGACTTGCTCAGAGGGCCACAAGATGAGCTGTGTATAGACCCTCACTGTTGTCAATCCCATGGCAGCCACAGTCATACACCTTCTGAACATCCTCATGGTGGCCATGTGTTTTTTTAACAACCCACATGTAATCACTTTTCTCCTGGTTACGCAAATGGAATTCAGTGCTACCAATGAGGCTAAGCAGGTTTTATGTTAAAATCATTGACAATTTACTCCATTTCTTTAATGCCTTTCATTTTATGGAGAATTATTTACCCATAATTTTCTACAGACATGGGGCATCAGTTTTCTAGAATTATAATGGGAAAGCAGGATGCCTTCACCACAGTGTTATCGGTTAGCAGCTGCAAGGTGAGCAGGGCTGCATACGACCAGTGCGGTGACGGAGAGTTGTGAGATGGTACAGGTCCTCCGCGGGCAGGCAGGGGAGTGTGCATTGCCCCATGGGAGCAGGGAGGGCCTGTAGCCTCCTTGGGACCCCCTGAAATCATCACCCACACTATAAATGTGGTGTCTGGGTTGCTTAAAGATCCTCCTGTTGTAGATTTGTTTTCGCAATGATCCAACTAACGGACTTACTCATACATCTTACCATGGGATTTTGCCGCTGGAGATGAGGATAACCTCTTCACTGGATAGCCTGCTCTGGTTCCCACCTACATACATGGACTGAAGATTGTATGTATGTACTTTAAAACTCAATTTCTGAACGTAGAAAAAGTCAAATATTTTGGGCAATACTTACTCAATGGTTAATTAGAATTCCTCTGGCAGAATTGGTTTGGTTTAAATTGAGTCTTTAACAAAAGAAATCACAGACACACAGTATTACGTGGAATTTCCACCTGGAATAAGGAGAAGATTTCCCTGACAAAGACAGGAATCCAACAGATGGCATCAGTGAATACTATTAAAAAAACCTACTGACTGGCAACGGCAATATCCCTGCATGTGTGATTCCTTACTTCTGATGCCTGAAGGGCGGTTTTTTTGAACAGAACAAAACATGCTGACCTATGGAAACACAATGATGACGGAGGCTAGCAGGTTCACACCTGTGGAGAAACAAGATTTGAAACAAATCGCATTAAATGGTCTTTCCTTTCTTCCCTTTCTCCCAACCACTTCTCTGTTTCACTGTCTTCCATTATTTTGTTATAATTTTTACATTGATGTATGTCTAGTACATAGATACCATTTTTATGTTAGAAACAGCTGCTCAATATTGTCTAGTGTCACCCAGCCTGCTCACATACCATGTGTTCCCATCGGTTACACAGTGGGATGTGAATAAGTTGTAAGAAGTTACTATAGAAACACGGTTAATGCACAGTATGGGTGGCCTCGTGATTCCACAAGGATCTGGTCTCCTGACTGGAGATGCTGCAGTGAATCTGAAGCAGAAACCACCAGCAGGACTCTCATGTAGTACAGAAAGAACGACACATTCCCCAGCAAAGTGACAAACCGATCTGAAGCGTGTGTTCATTTCAGACCGGCTTCCTCACTTCTGTATAAATATCCATCCCAAATTACTAATGGAAGAACATGTGCAGAGCAAGTTGTGCAGCCTGGATTTTAACTGCACTGTGCTGTGTGGCAGAGGAAGGCTTTTAACAGTTCATCAGATGGCAGCTCCATGGACTGGAGAGCTCCGATAAGTAGCCAACAGTCATCTGAAGGAGCCATTTATGTCAAGGTCTCAGCACCTGTGCACTGGGTTTGCATGGCAAAGTTTTGGTAGTGGGGGGCTGCAGGGGTGGATTCTGTGAGAAGCTGCCAGAAGCTTCCCCTGTGTCCCAGTGCCAGCCAGCTCCGAGATGGACCCACCAATGGCCAAGGCCAAGCCCATCAGTGAGGGTGGTAGCACCTCTGGGAGAACAGAGTTCAGAAGTGTGGGGGGAAATATCGGCACAGCAGTTGCAGCCGGAGAGAGGAGTGAGAACATGTGAGAGAAACAGCCTTGCAGACCCCCAGCCCAGAGCAGCTGGAGGGGCAGGAGGGCTCCAGGCGCCGGAGCAGA
>NW_010542573.1:0-6700 GCF_000687285.1 Phaethon lepturus | reverse complement strand
GCCCGGGAGTAACCCCATGGTGAGGCCGGCTGTGCCCCTGCAGCCATGGAGCTCCACAGGGGAGCAGATCTCCACCCGCACCTGGGGAAGGCCCCACGCTGGAGCAGGGGAATGCCCGAAGGAGGCCATGACCCCATGGGAAGCCCACACTGGAGCAGGCTCCTGGCAGGACCTGTGGCCCCATGGAGAGAGGAGCCCAGGCTGGAGCAGGTTTGCTGGCAGGACTTGTGACCCCGTGGGGGACCCACGCTGGAGCAGCCTGTTCCTGAAGGACAGCACCCGTGCAAGGGACCCAGGCTGGAGCAGTTTGTGAAGAACTGCAGCCTGTGGCAAGGACTCATGTTGGAGAAGCTCATGGAGGATGGTCTCCTGTGGGAGGGACCCCATGCTGGATCAGGGGCAGAGTGTGAGGAGTCCTGCCCCGGAGCAGGAAGGAGCAGCAGAGACAACATGTGGTGAACTGACCACAACCCCCATTCCCCGTCCCCCTGCGCTGCTCGGGGAGAGGAGGGAGAGAAGATCAGGAGTCAAGCTGACTTCAAGGGAAGAAGGGAGGGGTGGAGAGAAGGTGATTTAAGATTTGTTTTTTATTTCTCATTACCCTACACTGACTTGTAATTGGCAATAAACTAAATTAATTTCCCCAAGTCGAGTCTGTTTTGCCCATGATGGTAATTGGTGAGTGATCTCTCCCTGCCCTTATCTCGACCTTTGAGCCTTTTGTTCTATGTTCTCTCCCCTGTCCAGCTGAGGAGGGGAGTGACAGAGCTTTGGTGGGCACCTGGTGTCCACCCAGGGTTGACCCACCTCAACCTGAAAACAGTCTCTTGCTCAGAAATATGGACTGAAACAAACTTAAAGAATTGGAAAGCGTAACATAATAATTTTGTTGATGGGAAATCACTACATTAATCTGATTTGACATGTGTATTGCCTTTTTTACTTTATACTCGATACAATTCTAAAAAAATATTTTTATCTTTATATATGTAGCTTTTTCATCTTTTTGATATCAAGAGATAAAATGAGGAATAGCTGTTAAATATTTAGGTACTGGCAAAATAAGCCTCATGGCTCTGCAAATGCAGATCAGGGAGAAGATCATTTGTTAGCAGTTTGAATAATTCTCAGTCTTTGCTGTGATTCAGTGCTCTGAGGTTGAGTATGACCACCTCATACATATTTCAGGCTGAAGTTTCTGGTTTTTTTCCTGTTAATTTCCAGTTTATTTTATATATATATATGTTTAATCATTATTCCCTGCCAGTATAATGCACATAAAACTAGGCTTTCAAATTTCTTCCCATATTATTTATTTTATCACCATTTTCTGCAGTCCAGACTTTACTGAGTAGTAGTTGAAGGTTTATGATTTTACTGAACTATAAAAATGAAAAGGTTTCGAACCATTGAGTTGTACACACAGTATAGGTAAGTAATTGCATTACCTCATTGTTATTCAAATCACTTTTTTCTATCTATGTCTCCTCCTCTTCTTTGTTACACTCACTTTTTTCGTTAAAATTAGATGCTAAACTCTTCAGGTGACACAGACCAAAAAAAAAAAAAACCCTAGAAGGCCAGCCATATCCTTTGGGCTGCATCCAAAGAAATGTGACCAGCCGGTCAAGGGAGGTGATTCTGCGCCTCTACTCTGCTCTGGTGAGACCCCACCTGGAGTCCTGCATCCAGCTTTGGAGCCCTCAGCACAGGAAAAACATGGACCTGTTTGTTGGAGTGGGTCCAGAGGAGGACCACAAAAATGGTCTGAGGGATGGAACACCTCTCCTGTGAGGACAGGCTGAGAGAGTTGGGGTTGTTCAGCCTGGAGAAGAGAAGGCTCCAGGGAGAACTTCCTGCAGCCTGCCAGTACTTCAAGGGGGCTTATAAGAAAGATGGGGCAGACTTTTTAGCAAGGCCTGTTGCCATAGGACAAGGGGTGACGGTTTTAAACTAAAAGGGGGTAGATTTTGACTAGATAGAAAGAAGAAATTTTGACAATGAGGGTGGTGAACCACTGGTCCAGGTTGCCCAGAGAGGTGGTAGATGCCCCATCCCTGGCAACACTCAAGGTCAGGTTGGAGGTTGCTCTGAGCAACCTGATGTAGTTGAAGAAGTCCCTGCTCATTGCAGGGGGGTTGGACTAGATGACCTTTAAAGATCCCTTCCAACCCAAACCATTCTATGATTCTATGATTCTGTGATAAGCGTGCAGCCAGCACACAGCACATGAGGCTCTGGTCCTTTTGTGGGCCTTTGGGAAGTATTGCAACACGAACAGTAACAGTGTAGTGAAAAGTGCATCTATCAGTGAATGTTCTGTAGACTGACTATCAGTTTTTCTAGCAAAATAATATTAATCAGTAATTATAACATAGTAAATTAAACTTACCAAGAAATATGTCAAGGGAATACCTGTTGCCTCCAATTTCTTCTATTTGATCGGAATTCAATGGGAAGCAAACTCTAATTTCACTGTAATAATTTCCAGGGAAATCCCAGAATGGGATTATTGCTATGGCAAATCCAGCAATCCATGTGGATATAAGAATAACTAATGTGTGCTGCTTTCTAGGATGGATATTACTGAAGGGAAAGACAATCACTATGTAGTTTTCCAAGGTCAGGTATGTCAACAACAGGATTGACACTTCTGTAGATAGCATGGTGATGAACCCCGTGATATGGCATGGTAAACTTTCCATCTACAGCACAGCATAATTTTATACTCTCCACAGTATTTAACATCAAAAACTCCAGTGAGGAACAAATACACCCCCATTAGACAATGAGCACCTATTTCAGAAATAGATTTTACAGTTTACTGAAAAATAGCAATGAAATGCTTTATATATAGTATATGTACATGTTTAGCCAGACACTGGCTGGCATTCAAATATAATTTAACCCGGTGTTTGCAGCATCAGAATTCATGTGCTACAGGGCTATGAGCCCACTGGTCACAAACAGGAGGGTGGAAGCTTGTGTCAGGATATAAAAGTGGAAACCTTGCCGAACGGGGCTCCCGTGAACATGCAATGGTCCACGCTCAAGCTCCCTGGCTGTGGCTGGCATGGTGACTCTTGCAGACAGCGGAATATTGAATCACTGCAATATTTGGCACACAGGCAGCCAGCCCTGGAGAGAGGCTACAGCAGTGTCTGGGCACGGCTCAGGGTACGGGTACTGCAGTGGTGGAGTTTCAGCAAGGCGCAAGCTGAAACAGTCTCAGGCAGAGCGTGTGAGACCTGGCAGGTCTATGGCACTATATAGTATATACAAGGCACTATATAATAAATACGCAGAAGATCTCTGATATCTTGCCTGGGATTCAGGCTCTTTTAATTTTATACATCCACAGTATGTATCTCTCAACATGGTGAATTCATTTTACCTGATTTCAGCCATTTACCAAGCTGAAGATCTGAGCCAGTCATGCCTTGGCTGTCTTTACAGTCAATGAAGTCAACAGATACTTTTGGGACATGATTCACTAGGCCTACTTTGGGTGTCTTTTAGAATTAGGGAAATTGCACAATTCATTGGCTATAAGGAGAGCACAAAGTAACTGGTTCATAGACATCTGCACTGTAAGCATCTGAAGTCATGCAAGATAAAATCTTTCCTGTGTGAAGTTCACATGCAGTCAGGAAGCAGACTTTGTAGGCTTGGCTAACTTGAACAAAGAGAGGGGAAGTAATAATAGGTCTCATATATTTTTAAAGGGTTAATCACCCGAAAACAGTGTCACACTATTGCACCATAAGCTTGCAAGGAAATAGGATTTGGCCATAGCAAGTATGTTGTTCGCTCGAGGATTCCTAATTTGGGAACAACTGCTGGACAGGATGTGGTGCAATCATTTGGAAGTACTCAGATTTTGAAATATATAATTCAAAAATAACAGAACCACTTATTAGTCCCTGTGCCAAAAAAGGAGATAGAATAGAATAGCACAGAATATTTCAGTTGGAAGAGACCTACAACAATCATCTAGTCCAACTGCCTGACCACTTCATATGATGATGATTTGACACATCACAGAATAAATTCAGACAGCAAGTAGTCTAACGCTGGCTAGCTTGTCCATAATCTTTAATGCAGAATGAGTAGTAGCGATTAATAAAGTAAAATGTTTAAGTTTCATAGGTTCTTTCTACACATCTTGACTACCTAAAGTCAAGGAATTTAAGGACCTTGGTTATTTTTTGACACTCACTTTCATTTAGGATATTAGAAAATAGTGCAAAAATAGATAATGCATAATATTTTTAAGTGTTTTGGAACTAATATGTGTCAAGAATGCAAACTGAGATTATTTGAACATATGTTATGTGTTACATATAATGGAACATCATAATGTAGTATACAATACTATATTAATATATTAATACTATTAATGTACTAATCAAATAAATGTATTATGAATACCATTAATACATACTTACAAAATTTTGATAGATGTGTTGTGCATCTCATTTTCTGCTTTGATAAATGATCTCATTCTGCTGACAAGATTCCCAAAACATGTAACACAAGCTATGACCTACACAAATACTCTCAGAACATTGTTAGCTAAGAGATCTTCAAATGATGAAATCCTGTCTGCTAATGATGTGTGTATTTGCATATGGAGTGCGTAGAAGCAATAAGTGAAACTTTTTGATGTAGCCAAAAGTAAAGAAATGAACATGTAATGCTGCTGGTTAAACACAATCCAACGTAACTGTTGTGTACCAGCTATGCAATGAGGTGCAAGGAGCTGGAAGAGAAGACATTTTAACAAAATAATTCCTGGTGCATATAAGGGGCATGTTGTGAGAGGTATTAAATCAAGGGAGGATTTCCTTAGGAGGTTGGTAGAAGCTCATATCCTTTTGGTCCCCAGTAACAATGCTGGTGGTACTGGTCACAATCACCTGTGATTTCACAGAATCACAGAATCATTAAGGTTGGAAAAGACCTTTAAGATCATCAAGTCCAACCATTAGCCCAAAACCACCATGCCCACTAAGCCGTGTCCCAAAATGCCACGTCCACACGTTGTTTGAATACCTCCAGTGATGGCGACTCCACCACCTCCCTGGGCAGCCTGTTCCAATGCTTGACCAATCTCTCAGTGAAGAAATTTTTTTCCTAATATCCAATCTAAACCTCCCCTGGAGCAACTTGAGGCCATTTCCCCTTGTCCTATCACTAGTTACTTGGGAGAAGAGACCAACACCGACCTTGCCACAACCCCCTTTCAGGTAGTTGTAGAGAGTGATGAGGTTTCCCCTCAGCCTCCTCTTCTCCAGACTGAACAACCTCAGTTCCCTCAGCTGCTCCTCGTAAGACTTGTTCTCCAGACCCCTCACCAGTTTTGTTGCCCTTCTTTGGACATGACTGAGCACTTCAGCATCCTTCTTGTAGTGAGGGGCCCAAAACTGAACACAGTATTCGAGGTGCGGCCGAGTACAGGGGGTAGACCCTCCTTCAGGTCACTGTAATATGCAAATAGGGCATTGCCTGTTGCTCATATATGACTTGAGAGGAATGGTCAGAGCTGGTGTATTTTTTGTTTTCACAAACGTGAAAGGACTTTCCTTTGTTACTCTTTGTTGTCAGGGTGCAGGTGGACATTCTTCATGCTAAGATGCTTCAAAAGCAGATCTTTTACTGTCCTTGGCAGGATTTTGCCTGCCTTAACAGACTGTGGAATGTCTGTGGAATGACTTAAATTTGGTGATGAACATTATCACATCTTAAATGTTTCAATTCCTTAACCATTATTCAAATAAATAGTTCTCTGCTTCAGTGGCAGTGCTCTCATAAAGAAGGCTTGTGGGACAAGACATAAAGGCTCTGATACAGTGAAGCCTGCAAGAGCAGGGTTGTTTTGAAATGTGTCCTTACATCTCATTGACTTCTACAAGATTTAAAAACATGTTCTGGTATATACAAAAAATAAAACATGAACAATACAATTGCAAATAACATTCTAATGTAATATAATTATAGCCGTGAAATACATGAACAACGATATATCATATTTTACATGTTGATGTGGTCTTATTGATTGTATCCACTATTTGCTGGTAAGTGGACAGTAGCTGAGTTTTATTTTTCAAGAAATAGTAAAGAGCGGAGGAAAGTTCTTTAGAAATAAAGTCAGAAAGAACATTGCACAGTTGAAGAAAATCCTTACATTCATGGCTTTGAATAAGCAAATATAAATAACTGGGAGTGATTCTAGACTGAAAGACAAACATTAGAAGGAAAAAATAAGGCTGAAGGTTTCTCATCAAGAATGGCATTTTAATTATTTAGAGAAGCAAGAGACATTTGAGTATAGATCCTGGCTGACATTTCAGTGTGAATGTGCGACACTCCTATAGCCCTTCACCTCAGCTCAGGGGTTGTAGTTCGGAGGCACTTGCTGTTAGTGGCTGTATTGGGTTTGTGTGGCAAGGTTTTGGTAGCGGGGAGCTGCAAGTGAAGAAGTGAGAAGTGAGGAAGCTGCTAGAAGCTTCCCCTGGGTCCAATAGAGCCAATGCCAACCCGCGCCAAGATGGACCCACCAATGGCCAAGTCTGAGCCCATCAGTGATGGTGGTAGCACCTCTGGGAGAACAGAGTTAAGAAGGTGGGAAAAAAATGGCAACAGCAGTTGCAGCCGGAGAGAGGAGTAAGAACATGTGAGAGGAACAGCCCTGCAGACC
>NW_010542572.1:0-7083 GCF_000687285.1 Phaethon lepturus | reverse complement strand
CCTGGTCATAGAAGGAGATCAGGTTGGTCTATAGTAGAACATGTCCATATAGAACATGTCAGCAAAACCTGCATCCGCTGAAAGCCAAGGATGCCTTTTTTTCCTTAATTTTAACTTCGCTTCACAATGAGCTGCAAAATGAAGTGCAGCCTGTCTTTGTAGATTAGAACACATGGCAGAGCAATACCCAGCCTGGAAATGGGTGTGCATGTAAATAACTTCTGTTCCCTGTGCAGCCGATGGATTATCTCTGCTGGCTTCTGGGTTGGCAATGGGGCTCCTGCAGGGCATGCGCCAGAGGGAGCAGGGCAAAACAAAGCTAAAGTCACCAGAAAGGTTTCTGATTCACTGATTATAACTGTAAAATAGCTCCTATTCTTCAGATTGAGGTGTAGTAAATATAAACCTAGTTGCAGTGGTTGTGTTTAGAAAGGATCTAAGTCAAAAGTAAAATTGGTGTACGTGCAACAACTTGGTAACTCCCTGACGACATATGGTTCAATGCAGTTTGCCAGCTGGAAGCTCATCTCCAGTCACGACACCAAGTACATCTATGGCAGCATTTCTGTTATGAACCACCATTACAGAGATTAAAACAGAGAGCAGGTAATATCAGTGTGTATCTTGTAAGATCTCAGGGGGAGGCACAGTTTTCACTCCCATGGAGACCTGTTTCATACTGGCCTGCCCTGCCAGGATGTCACCATCACAGTTATTTCTAACCTTTTTTTCTGTCATTGCAGACAGCCAGACCTCTCCTGTTGGGAAGAGTTCAGGCATCTTAAGCCATCCGAGGTGTCCTTGGGTATCCTCTCTGGCCTCCATGGCAGCTCCAGGGCAGCCGGGGTCTCCTACGGGACTTGTGTGAGACACCTCGGATGTGTGAAGACATTTCCAAGGGTGCCAATGTCCTTGTGAGGACATTTCCAAGATGCCTCTATGTAGGCAAATTAATCCCTTTCTAAAGGTCTCCATGCACCCAAGGCTTGATTTGTCCTGCTGAGCTCTGGACACCATTCCAGGGGAGTTCAGGTAAGAAGTGCAGGTTTCCTTTGCTCCCTGTGTAATCCATAGAGACAATTTGACTTCCCTCAGGGCCATTTAAGATCTGGCTCAAGCTATTGATGTGCATGCCTTCCACCGATGAGATGTGGAGCACTGAGTAACCACACTCCCAAGTTAAAAGTCTCAGCGTGTCAAAATTTAAACTTTTTTTTTTTTTTTTTAATTCCAGTGATGAGGCCAGCATAAAATTCTGGCTCCTCAGATGATTATTTGCTAAAGCTGAGCACTGTTCACAAATTCAGAAAGTAAGCAATAAGGACTTCAGGGCACCTGCAGATGGAAGCATCTGCATAAGCACAGGTTCAGTGCCAGAGGAGCACCACTCTGATGCAGATTCCTGATTTTACTGACATTGCTAACACAAAATAGTCTTCATCCATACAAAGTCATGAGCTATAAGCAATATTATCCTGTCCTGAGGCATGCAAGTTTAGAAAACTTGGTTAATTTATGTTAAGGCAGGTTTTCTGACCTCTGCATGTGGAAAGTATTTGTTTATTTCTCTCTTCTGCAACTTCTTATCTGCAGTGTTTTCCAACTCATCTTATTTCCTACTAATCTAACTAAAGCTAAGGTTAAAAAATGCTGCCTGTTGTTATTCATATTGGGGGAGTAGCCACTCAAAAAAGAACTATCTTACTATTTCCTATATCAGTTTTCTGCAATAAAAGGCTAAGTGATAGGCCTAACCTGGTCAGATCAGTGTTTCAAGCAAAAATGTAATTATTTTTTTCTCTGTTTTAATCTTGGAAAAATTCAATTTACATGGTCTCCAGATGTAATGAATGTGTGCTTATTTTATCTCACTTCTTAGAGAATTCATTCTTTTTGTCCACAAGAAGGACCCACACACCAAAACATCCTTACCCACTGCAATATCAGTGCTGAATACCAGGTTTATATAGTGGTTTTATTTTTATTTTGATCAGACAAGAACCTTCCACCACAGCCTTCACAGGTCTCTTTCAGTCAAGCCACAGAATGTGGTGATTTGGCTACTTTGGTCTCTTCCCTTTGCATTTCGCTATAAATTGCATGGTGACAACTATCTTCTGCCTAACTGATCAGTGATTAGAGTAGCCACCCATGAAATAGGACATCTAGTTTTAGGCAGTCTTCAGCTGGAAGTCCAGCAGAACCATGTCGTATCTACTAGACCAGTTTCTTATGGAAAGCAATCTCTACTTCATCCCTTGACTCTTATATTCATGACTGCTGAGTGGCCTGTTTCAAAAAGATGTTGCCCTAGAGCTTATAGCCAAAATAACCTTCTATGTATGGGTGGTCTGACATAAACTCTAAGCTTGAAGTTGATCTAAAATCTTACTTCATAGCAAAATACTGTAAACACTGAAAACTGTAAGCCATTATGCAAAGAGGAAGCATTTCCACTGCTTTTTTTTTTTTCAATAATATCCAAATACATCCTCACAAAAGGAAATAAATTAGGATTCTGAGTAAATGAGGGCAATAAAATTTTCCTGTATATAAAATTTTTCCTGTATAGTCAATGTTGGAACTTGCTCTGGAGGACTTCAAAAGGTGTATCTCTGGAAAATGGAAAACAGCTTTTTACTGTGATGGTGGTTCAACACTGGAGTACGTTGCCCTGTGAGTTTATGGAGGTGCCATTGGTGGAGATACTCAAAACGCAACAGGACACGGTCCTGGACAACATGCTGTAGGTGCCCCTGCTTGCGTACATGATCTCAAGAGTTTTCTTCCAACCTCAATGATTCTGTACTTCTGTGATCTCTCTCCGTTGATTTTTTTTTGAAATTTAAACAGAAAAAAAAGGTGTCATTGTCATTGTTCAGGACTAGGCAGATGAATTTCAAATGCTTCTGAGCCTACACTGTGGACAGTGGATCCTATCTTAAATGCCTACTTTAGGCAGGTATTCAGAAACAAAAAAAATTACCACACTGCAATTTTAGTACTTATTTAAAGAGTCTAACTCATACAGGGTGGATATTTTGTATGCCATGGGCTTATTTTTTTGCTGTTGTCACATTACTCCTCAGTCATCTTTCAGCTTTGGTAGTAGGGAAAAGTAAAGTTATATGAAGAACTTCTAAGGGTTTTTATTTTAAGTTTTAAGAGAACAATCCTATCCTTCTGTTTCATTCCTGGCAAAGTCATTCAATTTACTATTGTGACAGGAAGAGCTGACATGTATTTCTCTACATGTTAGAGACTTTTTGCAGAAACTTGATTTTACAAAGAAAAATGTTATTGTTTGCTGTTGGTCTGTGGTTCTGTCACTGGGGTGATGTCACCACTTTCGTAACAAATAATTGCACTGCAATGAACTTGGAGGGGATTTTTTTAATCAAAGACTTAGTATATACTATGCAGAGCCATATTTTTCTCCAGAAAGGTGAGTAATCAATTCTGAGAAAAGTAGAGTTCTTGTAGCTGAAATGCAGTAATGCCCTCAGGCCCTGGTCCCTGCTCTGTTACAATAATCACTATAAAAATACATGCAATAAGAAAGATGATCATCAGAGAGCTTTAAAACCTAGATAAATACTACAAAATGCATACGTATTCTTATCCATTCCAAAGCACAGGAAGTTGAGCAAGAATGGCAGAAGGCCAGCATGGATGAACATGGAGCTCCTGACAGAGCCCAGGCACAAAGAAGGACCCAGAAAGTGGAAGCAGCAGCAGGCTATTTGAGAGGAACACAAAGATGTTGCCTGCGCATGTTGGAGTAGAGTTTGCAAAGCCAAAGCTGGGCTGGAGGTGAAACTAGTAAGGGGGTTGGAGGGCAACAAGAAAGGTTTTATAATTACATTGGCAGCAAAAGGTAAGGAGCATGTGGGCCCATTGCTCAAGGGGACAGGGGATCTCATGACTAGGCAGATGAGAAAGGACAAGGTACTCAATGCTTTTTTTGCCTCAGTTTTCACCAGTAAGGCTTGTCCTTAGGCTCCCCTAGTCCCCCAAGCCTACTAGCACAGTCTGGGAGTGAAGCAGGACCCACAATAGAGGAGAGTTAGGGATCACTTAATCCAGTTCAGACATACACAAGAAATCAGAGTCAGTCAGTATAGGACAATAGGTAGCAGACAAAAGATGGAACACGGGAAATTCCAATTACATATTAGGGGCAAAAAAATCACCATAAGAGTGGTCAAATACTGGAACATGTTGCCCAGAGAGGTTGTGGGATCTTCGTATTTGGAGGTGTTCAAGACTTGAATAGAAAAGTCTCTGAGCAACCTGATCTAATTAGATGTGCTGTTAGCAGGGAGCTGGACTAGATGAGCTCTGGAGGTCATCTGTGATTCTGTGAATTTTACCTTGTTTTATAGCCCCATATAATGAATACCTCTGTCTCTACGTTCTTTACATGCACCATGACAAAATATAACTAGAACAGCTTGAACAGATCAGAGAGAATAAGGGCTATAGTGAAAGTTTCCAGAAAATACATGTTAAAGCATCAAAATATATGTAATGCCAAGTGCACAGACACACAAAACTTCTAAAGGACACCAGCTTTTTACGCTGACTTTATATAAGACTGAATGAAGTCTGGTCCCTTAAACAGACCCAGCAAGATTGTCTGACCACAGGAATCACAAGGAGCTTCTAGTAGTTATTTAGGTTTCTGTTAAAGGTAAAGGCTGATAAAAGTACCTGTTGGGACCAATGTTTCTGGATGACTTCTATAAAACGAGATCACAATTTGCTCTGAAGATCAGGACAAGTCAGGCCTGTCTCTATTTTACTGGATCATCCAGCAACATTGATCAGGAAGAATGAGAGCTTAGTAGACTACCTATGGGCTTAGTTCGATACTTTCAAGTAAGCCAGAAAACTAACCAGCTCTACACAGACCAGTCACTGAAGTTTTCAGATGAAGCTGTGGGCATTTGCATGATGTGATAGTTACAACCTTCATGAAAAGAAAAGTGGGCTTGGATATTCAAAACCAGCAGCAGTGGGGAGATCTTGAATTTTAATCATCTGCCATTGCTTCTTTCTTGTCTTCAAAATGCAGTCATATACAAGTAAACTATAGGCCCAGTCTCATCTTACCTTTCATTCTTCCTTCCTTGCTCACTACAATGTTGAGTTCATGTTGAGCTCTGCATCCCAACAAGCTAATATTCCCATTAAAACCACCTCAGGTTCTGTTCCAGGGAATCTACAGAGATTAGGGTGAAGCTAAAGGGAACTTCACCATGTTACTGCATTTAGTGTTTTAGTATTTTATCTTTCAAATATTGGATGGGGAGGAGGGAAAAGCAGATACTCCTTCATTCTCAGAAACTTCTTAATATAGCTTTGTACATTATTATCAAATTGTGCATTGGCAGTGAAGTAGTGCACTCTGCTTTAACCCACTAGAGGCGTGCATCAGAATGCATGCAACCAACTAAACTTTAGAGTCAAGCTATGAATCAAAGTTTCCTACTTGCGACTTGGAGTACTGTACAACGTACATAAACATGCTGTGTATTTTGTAGTGAAGCATCAATACAATGTAGTGTTAGAGTATTTTTCATAAATACGTTCCATAACAGAGACCAGTAATAAAACCAAGATGTTTTTTCCTGTTAATGAAACATGGCTGATTATAAGTTTTAAATACGTGCCAGAATTTACAGTAAAAACAAAAAAAAGGAGTAATCTGAGTAGTTTAGAGGATCTTTTATTGTCCAATTAAGGATTTTCCAAGTGGAAAGTAAAATGCCTTTGGTTGTACTGTTTTGTTATTTCCAGATGTCTAATACACTGAACCCTGCACTGCCACGTCAGTAGTACTCGGGCTATGGAAACCATGTTATCATTTATTTATATTACTGTAGCATCATAAACTGGGTCAAATAATTAGAGTTCACCAAACTGATATTTACAAATTGATGACATACTCTTGGAAAAAGAAAACGAAAGAAAGGCAGTTTCATAACATCAGAGATTACATGTCCTTTAAAGACAATTTCTCATAGTCTGGAGTATCATTCCTGGAATAGATATTAAGTGTAGTTTAACCAAGCTACTTTTTATTTGGAACACTCAATCAGTTTCTTTTAATATACTACACCCTACATGTTCCTTTTTATCTAGTTGAAACAAGACTGTTTGGGCAATAACAGGCTGATTACCAGTCCCAAATAGATGGCCACAACAAACTTATGTATGGTGGTTGGGAACCATCAGCTGTAAATGTGGAACACAGGCCCCTGGAATCAGTTTAATGTCCTTGTAAATTTTCTGTGTTTAACTAAAAAATTATTTGTTTTCACAGTTGTTTTATTCTTAGAGAGGAAAGGGAATGAACCTTTAAAGACAGTAGCCATCTATCACATGGACAATGTTCTATTGTCATTGCAGCATTTCAGATTTGCACCAGGCAAGCTGCCAACTAATCTCTAGCACTCTGCTTTTCTTAAGCATATGCTGCATTTTAAACCAAAACCAGACTATACCAATACTCACATTTCAGCACACTCAAATGATGATAAACTATGAGATTCCCATGCTCAAAAGCTTTTCACAGAAAGCTTATTCAGATCCTCTCAACTGCTAGACTCCATGAATGAAAATATAAATCATTACATGTTCTTACTTATTATCCAATTACTTGTTTTGGTGCCACAGGAGCATTAAGTGTGATCATGATGACTAGATAATATGGTAAATACAAGAGGAGAAATTCATAACAATCTCTCTTTTCAGATAGGGTTTCTAATCTGAAAAAGGAATGAAGCATTGTCCATCTTTTGCTTAAGAACACTATATTGAAAAATTGTACCTGAAGGATTTAAAGGAGTGAAAACCTGACTAGTGGTGGTGGGTTGACCCTGGCTGGACACCATGTGCCTACTAAAGCCGCTCTGTCACTGCCCTCCTCAGCTGGATGAGGGAGAGAAAGTACAAGACGCTCGTGGGTTGAGATAAGGGCAGGGAGACATCCCTCAGCAATTACCATCATGGGCAAAACAGACACAACTTGGGGAAAAATTAATTTAATACCAATCAAATCAGAGTAGGATAATGAGA
>NW_010542571.1:7019-11044 GCF_000687285.1 Phaethon lepturus | reverse complement strand
CAAGCCCCCGCAGCGCAAGCCCCAACCCACTAGGAAGCGCGGGGTCCAGCCCGCTCCAAACCCATCTGCCTCCCAGAGAGCGTCGAACGCTGCGCCGAGCCCCACGGCGTCGCCGCTCTTACCCCGGATGCTGGCACAGCGGAGGGGCAAGGAGGGAATGAGGCTTTCCGGGGCAGGAGCGCTTTTATACCCTCTCTGCGCACCCCGTCTGGAAATGAAGCACCTCCCTGTCGCAGAGGCCTGCCTGCTCATCTAATTTGTCGATATGGCTTTTATTTTTTTTTTTTTTTCGCCTCCCCAGTCTTCAAGTTGCTTGTGTGACTCACCTCATCCGCGCCGGGTATCGCCTCTTGTTATCGGTCGTCTTTCCTGTGCCGCAGAAATATTTAATTGCCAGCTCTACCTGTGCTTAGCTCCAGTGGGGGAGCAGCGTGGGTGGCCCCGGTTTCTACAGCTTTGCCGGTTGGTTTGTGGTGTTGATCACAGCTGGGGAGCGCTTTGCTTTTTTGGGGGGGGAATTATGTCATAGACCTAAATCACACCACGCTTTTAAAATGCCTGGAGGTGCTCTAGCCCTGCGAGTGCCCATAAACGCAGACATGTGCCTATACGTGCCAATAATGCCCTTGACAGCGTAGGCAGCTCTTCCTTAGCAGCAATTTGGCTGTTGGCTCGTTTCTCTTAAAACCAGCTGAAATACAGTGGAGTGGTGAAGAGAGGGAAATTTTTTGCCAGTCAAAAGTTTCCTGCTGTTGCGAGAAGGACCAGAAGCGGCTGGGATGCTTATTTTTGGAAGGGGGAAGATCTGCCCCAGGTAGCGATCCAGGATTAGCGAGGCGCATAATTACGTGGTTAACTTTCAGCTTGAGTAACGCCGGAGTGGCAGCGCCGGTGGTTTTTTTCCAGGTTGTGAGCAGCTTTGGTGCTGCCACGCGGAGGAGCAGGGCTCCCATGGGTGCCGTCTTCGGTGATGCACGGTGGCCGGGGGTGGCTGCCACGTTGTGGAGAGCTGGCAGACCCCGGGGACTTTCTCCAAACTTGCAGGAACGTCCTTTTTGGAGCACTTTTCCCTGCTCCCCAATTAGCTCCTAATTGGCCGACAAATCTGAGTGTCATTTGGACGGACGCACAGATCCACACGAGCCTCCAGGCCAGGCCAGGTACCACCTTTGCCGAGAGAGCTAATCGCAAGCAATAATTTAAGATACTCCCTGTACCTTTCCCGTACCTCTGCTGCGTGGGCTAAGAAGTACTTAGGACCACGGGTCTTGTTTTGCCCTTTTCTGCCACTACTTGGGGAAGGCATTTCAGTAGTTAAGCAGGCAGCAAATAAAAGACTAAAATCAGTATTTCTAGCTGAAATAGGGAGCTGCTATGATTTTTTCAGTGCTTGGAAAACGCTGGTTGAAAAATATTTCGCTTGCCTGCAGAGATGCTTGAGCATTTGGCATTTTTGGTCCACTTCTCCTGCCTTTTATTTTTCTTTCTCCATGCTGATTGAGTTTCGATGCTATTCCCAGACGCTGATCACAGTGGGATGGGGTTTTAGCTAAACCCCCATCCCACCTTTGCTAAAGCTGTTTGAGAGACCCGGCATCCTTCGGGAAGCGGCTGGAAAACTAAACAAGCTGCCGGGCATCGAGGTGCCTCTTCCAGCCTTTTGTGCCCGAACCTTTGTTAAGGCACGGCAAGTCCTGAGCGGTTCCTGCAACCCGAAAAACATCTGACACATTTGCTGTTACCAAAATACGGAGAATTTTTGGAAAGGCGGTTGGAGAAGGCAGAGTTAATGAGTCGGGTACGCAACCTAAATGCTTCTTTTGTGTTGCTTAATTGTTGTTATGAACTAGAACAGTGTCAGGGCAAACTGTACCCAGGCTTGATCACTTCTCTTTAATGGTGTTTTGTTCTGGCATGGGAAGAAATACGGTAAATACTCTCTGTGAAAAAAGACTTAAAGTAACGTTTAGCTCTCAGCATCGCACTGTGTTCAGTTCCTTACGTTTTAGTTGTTCGGAGTTTGTTAAAGATCGGCAGCACCCAGCCAGCAGTCCTGGGCAGCCTCTAGATTTTGTGGCTGTCAGCTTTAACACGCCTTGAAAATGGGGTTTGCAGTGGGGGCTTAAGGGAAATGCCAGACTCGCACAACAAGCCTTTTCAGATGATTCCAGGCAGCCTGGTGAGGGAGTTAGCCGCTGCCTGCACCCGTTCCAGCAATGCCAGATATTTCCAATATTCATGACACACTCGGGAACAATCTTATCAGGGCAACATCCATTTCATAAATGGCAATAGCAGACCAATAAATTACACAATTCGTTTTAATTACAAGCCGAGAAGAAATTTATCAGTTTGTTGTGTAACAACGGGAGCATCTTGCAACGCCCCTGGCTTGACCCAGGGCTCTGGAAGCGCTGGGCAGAGGGTTTCTAGAAAGGATTGCTGGGGGGTTTGTCGCACAGACGTGGAGATCCCTGCCCCAAGGATGGTGCCTTGGGGCCAGAGGGCAAAAAAGGGGTTTCTGCCCCTTTGTGGGTGCCTTTCTTTGACTATAGGACTTTTTCTGCCCCACTGTTGTGTCCAGAGCTGGCTCCCAGGGCTTGGGCAATGCAGCCCATGGGGTTCTGGTGGGGGGTTTTGGGTCTCCAGCTCCGTGGGAAGGTGCTGTGGAGGAGAGCGGAGGCCCGAGGTGGCCTTCTAAAACGTCAGCATTTAAAAATCTTCATTCTCTCTCTTTTCCTTCGGAGTCCAGAGGGGAGAGTGTGGCAGTGCCTACCCCCGGTGCTTGTGTCTGGGCAGGGTAACTCCAGGGCCATCGGACAAGCAGAAGGCCTCTTGTGTTGTGATATGAAATACATACGAAAGAAAAGTCATGAACACGAAACTCGCAGGAACTCAGAATTATAACGGCTCATATACAGTCACAGACTGATTCAGAGAAAACCATGCCGGTGTGAACGTACACAGTTTATTTTAGCACCCACAGATAAGCTCAGCAGAGGTGCAGGACTCACCAGGGGCGGGAGAGGAGACATTTTCTTTGAAGGTTGCTGGGAGACATGCAAAGCTTTCTGAACTCAGCACAAGATCAAGGACATGAATGTGTATAACATGCGGATAATGTCCCCCATCACTTCATCTTTGAGGATACTTGATAAATTTGCTGCTGGCAATCCCGTGGCTTTCCATGGCAGGATCCGCCACTGCTCCCATGGCATCCGGATCCTCTGCTCCCATGGCATCCAAACCCACCACTGCTCCCATGGCATCCAGATCCACCACTGCTTCCATGGCATCCGGATCCTCTGCTCCCATGGCATCCAGATCCACCACTGCTCCCGTGGCATCCAGATCCACCGCTGCTCCCGTGGCATCCGGATCCTCTGCTCCCGTGGCATCCAGATCCACCGCTGCTCCCGTGGCACCCTTCACCGCTGTGGCATGTGGATCGTTCTTGCCGGTGGCACTGGTCTTTGTCCTGGCGGGAGCACATCTTTGCAGACCTGCTGGAAGACTGTCGTCTTTGAGTGGGTGCAAAGGCAAGAGACACTGTGATGCCTGTCAGCTGGCAGTAATAGATGTCTAGTTAGATGGGATTATATATCAAGAATAAACTCTCATTATAAGACAGATTCATGAAGAAGAGAAAAAAATTAGCAATGCACGTCTGCCCAGAGAGGTCCCTGACCTGCACAGCTTTGAGGCAATCTTTCCTTTCTTTTCTATGTTTAGCAACTACACAAGATAGAAGTTAAAGCACTTAGTGACTAGTGAGAAGTGGTGGCCAGAGGCCAGAGCTAGACCTGAAGACCCCTGTCCTCAGCCGTCTGAACCAGTAAGTTTTAAGTTTTCCTAGTTGCTTTCTATTATTTATGTATAGACATAGATGGAGAAGACAACCTAGGCAGAAGCACTGAGCAACTGTGACCAGAGACAGTCACAGAGGTGAAACGTGTAAGATAAGTGCTCAAGACCTCAGGATCAGGACAAAGCTGGTGATCATTAAAAGTGCAGAAGTTTGATCA
>NW_010542571.1:753-6988 GCF_000687285.1 Phaethon lepturus | reverse complement strand
ATTCGAGAGGAGACGCGAAGCTGAGACAACGAGGAGAAACGGGGTGTGAGACCTTTTGTAGCGCGCCCAGTGTTTTTCCTCCGGAAACAAGATGAGTTCCCACTGGAGGGACTTGATTGTTCACCATCCCGAGCACTTTGTTAATTGGAGAGTTTTTACACTGCTGTTTTGACTCATGGTATTACAAGCAGATCAATATCCCGCCTTTGGGATCACCATTCCTCTCGTTACTCCATAAAAATGTTAATTGCCCACCACGCCTGGTGTGGTTCATGCACAGGGATGGGGAGGCTTCTGGATGGTCTTGCTGCCTTTGACAAAAAACATTTACCTGTTTCTTATGCCTAATGCAAAGTAGCCCTGAGTCCAATTCGGCAACGCAAAGATGTTAGAGGGTGGGAAGGTGGGATAGTGGGGTGGGCTGGTGGACTGGGTTGCAAAGGGATCCGGAAAATAAAAGGGGCTTGAAAGAGAACAAGTAAGGCCATGGTGGAAAAATGAGTGCGTTTGGGCAGCTTGGGAAAAAAATCTAGGTTGTGAGTGGGCAAAGGAGACAGAGAATTACGGGTGCAGCTGTGAGCACATGATGGGGTGGCAGAAGGTGAGCACAGAGCCCAGGGCTGGTCTATGAGGGGGGTGCCCTGAAAACAAGGAGCATGAGCATCCTCCGCTGAGCCCCGGGGGCCAGCATTGGCCATCCGCCTCTGCTGGGGCGATTGGGCTTGGCTCTGGTGGGTTACAAAAGGAGTCAAATTGCCTCTGGGCCCTAAAGCTGTCACTGGGGCTTGGGTTTAGGGTTTAGAGGTGGGAGATGGCCATGCGAGACTTTGAGGCAAACTCCTGCTGGACGCGTCCGGTTGGAACGATGGGAGTGGGCAAATGCAGGTGGTGGGATGTGGCCGGTGACTAGCATCAAAAAGTAACCTATTTCTGAGTACAACAGCAAAGAAGCACCAAAAGGAGTGTTGCCATATTTCAAGCCAGTCCTCTTTTTGCCTTTTAACCCAAACAGAAGGAATTTAAAACCCCATAGGAGGCAGAGAGCATCCAGGCAGGAGGTTCAGGGAGCCAAAAGTTGTCCAACAGCGTCCTATTCCCAAGATACTTGTTCCAAATATCTGCTGTTGGTTACCTTTATTCCACTTCGATCAGAGTAAGAGGTAGGGAGGAAAGTGTTGTGACTTTTTGAGCTCTTTCACCCCTCTGTGCCTTTGTCCTCACATGTACATTGGGGAGGGCATCGGCACCCGTGTCTCTGTTGATTTAATGCTCTGGTTTGGGGAGAAAAGTGTCTTTCTGCCTATGGAGCGCACCAGGCCTGATCTCAACTAGGACTCTAGAGGCCACTGTAATATTAATAATAGCACAGATCAAATTAAAATAAAATACAGAGTCATTGCTAACCAATGGAGCTGAATCACTTGAACGAATTGATACGTGAGGAAATCAGAATGTGTCTGGGGATATTTCACAAACGTCAGAAGAATGAAAAGTTCTTGTGAAACTAGTATTCACGATTCACTAATTACACCCCAGATCATGTGGATGGTGACAAACACGTTTATCATTTCTCTCGGCAATAGAGTCATCCACCTGAGCCTGGCCTGGTGGGGAGGATGCTCAGGTGTGTCAGAGACCTGGACCCATGTAGCAGACAGGACCGTATTGACCCTACAGCTGGTCTCTGAGCCCCACATATCTCCTCCAAAGATCCTAATCTTTGGGAGACGTTTCTTTGTGTCCCTTGATCCTATTCTGAGTGGATGGCAGTTTTTTTCTTTGGGTAATTTGTTGGTTTTATGGAGGAAATTGCCTTTGCAGCTGCCCTAATACAAGTCTCAGGAGATGGTTTGTTCCCCAGTTTGGATCTGGGTGGCTTTATACATGGTCATGATGCTTCCATATGTCATTTATTGGTTTTCTATTTATTAAGGAGACAAATGAAGCACAGAAAACCCCCAAGATCTTAGCAGTATCTGGGGGACACCCCAGGTACAAGTTCAAACCTCTAAATCCCTGAGAAGTGATTTAAACACGAAGAAGATCTCTCTCTGTTTCGGACAGGGATTGCGCGTGTGAAATCCCTCCTGTCAGAGGTTAGACAAATCTATCTCAAAAGAGCATAAGCAGAGCAACTCCTGCACCGGGGCGTGGGAAGCGGGAGGCGTGAGGAAGAGGTTGGCAAGGAAGCCTTGATGCAGCGTCAGGGCAGAGCATGTTGGCAGCCTCCGCGTGTCCACCTATAAAACCTCCATCCCAGGAAGGTGCACCCTGCGCCAGTTTTTACTTATTTTCCTTATCCAGATCGTGCTGCAGGGGAAATCTCCACCACTAACGTTGCGAAGCGGCTGATTCTGTGGTGTGTCACATCCTGCCGGCTGGGCCAGGCAGGACACCGGGAGATGGAGGCGATGGAGGCTCTCGCCTGGGCTGGGTGAGGTGCGAGGAGCTACCTGGGATGTGATGCTGTGAGTCACTGACTCCAGGTCCCTGCTTTGCCGCAACAATCCTCCCAGGTGATTCCTCTTCTAACTTTACAAGGATTCCTCTTCTAACCTTAAATCTTACAAAGAGTTTGGAGCCTTTTGCTCCATGAGAGAGCGGGTCCAGCCAAGTGCACCCCTGACGTCTACAAACATGCTTCTAACTTCCATTTGACATGTATTCCTGGCCAGATGATCTCCATTTCTCTCTGAGTCAAAGCCTTCAGCTCTGAGAGGTCTTACCCCTCCCTGGTCTTTCCCAACATCTCTCAGCTGTCAGAGCAGCCCCGAGCATCACTGAGCCCCAGCTGCCGAAGACACGTAGGTCCTGCAGGAGCTCCCTTGGGGTGAGACAAGATCTGTCATGCTTGGGATCTCTGAAGGTCTAATGGACCGTGGACCAGAGCATGTCTCTTCCGCCAGCTTCAGCATCCCCTCTTGCTCTTGCACTATCTGTGCCATTCCTGTTCCTGAATCCTGACTTTTTTCCCAGGTCTTATTTTGGAGGCTTCTGATACAAGCCAAACTGCACCCATTGCCTCGTTGGTGAATGAAAGGACGTGCCAAGCAGATTCTCTCATTTTTACCTCTCTGATGAAGTGTGTGGGTTTTTTTACATTAGTATATTAGTATTTAATTGCTGGATTGCATAAAGAATCTGTGATGAAAACTGTCAGTTCCTTCTCAGTGAGGAAGGTGTCTGGAGCAGGAATAAAAAGATACCAGCTTGAATCAACCAGGAACCTCTATGTGAGGGTGAACGGGGACACTGCAAACACCAGCTTTGGCCACAAGAAGGAACAGAAGCAGTTCAAAGGGATGGAAAACACTGATGCAAGGAGGTTATGAACCATAATTTTTATTGCCTCCATGTCTGCTGTGAAATAAGGAGGTGAATAGCACTTAATATTTCACAGAGACGGCGGGTTACACCTTCAAAGTGTGTTACAAGCCAAATGACAGGAGGAGCGGAGATCCGTGAGCAACACGGGACATGCTGACCAACACGGCGACGTTGCGAGAGTGAAAAGTTTCCCTCATTCTTCCCCACTCCTCACGTCCTTTACTTCATCTTCTGGGCCGGCACTTTGCAGACCTGCTTTTGCTGCTGGCTTGGGACGCACTTTGCCACGGGCACGCAGCCTTGCTGCACTGGAGGGGGACAGGTCTGCACTGGGCAGCACTGCGGGATGCGTTGCATTGGCTTGCGGTAGCACGGCTTCCCCCTCTGGTACCCTGATCCGTGGCACATCTCAGAGCAGACCGACCTCCCATAGCCGTGGCATCCCCCCGATGACCCATAGCTGTATGTGGGTCTCCTGACGCAGCTTGAACCACCTCCGTGGTATGAACTTGATGACCCGTGGCACCTCTCAGAGCAGACCGACCTCCCATAGCCGTGGCATCCCCCCGATGACCCATAGCTGTATGTGGGTCTCCTGACGCAGCTCGAGCCCCCACCTTCGTGGCACGAATCAGCTGCAGCGTAGCCGTGGCATCTCTCAGAGCAGACTGGCTGCCGATAGCCGTAATGCCGGTAGTTGTGTCCTCTCATACCTTCAACGCCTTCGCCGTCGCACCCTGAGGAGCAGGTGTTGTAGCCGTAGCGGAATGGTGTGCGCCGGGTGTCCAGCCAGGACCCCGAGGGGTCATACCAGGTTGAATTCAAGTTGAAGTATGATTCTCTCCCAGAAGAGTATATCATGTTTGAGTGGTAGGGAAAAGCCTGAAAAACACACCGCCAGGTGGGCTTGTATTTCCATCTCCTCTGTTTTAACTTAATTTCCCATGAAGCTGCTTTAGTGATATACGTACAGGTCAACGTTGCTTAACCTGAAAGCCTGGATCTAAAGGAAATACTTGCAGTTGCCCGATACTGGTCAGATTATGTCCAAACCCTCTTTCTGATCTCACCCTAGATTTTTTTTTCCTCCAAGAACGGAAACTACCATAAGGCACTGCAGCATATAGTGCCATTGCTGTAAATCCCATACCCAAGTCCCCCAATAGCTTCTTTCTTGGCTTAGCCCATCGTCCATCCAACCCTTGTGTGTGGAGCATGGTCTGAAGGCCAGTGCCAGCGTGCCAGGTCTGTGAGTTCCTGAATAATCCAGACACCCATCCAAAAATGAACCCGGCTGCTCCGGGATGTGTCTTACCCAGTTCACAAGGGAAGGCAGATGCTGATCAGTGGAGCAGATTGTGAGAGGCAAGGGATGGAGACCTTTTATATGGTTCCAAGTGTTCCCCTTGTAAATGAAACACGCTGCAGGAACGAGGACTAAATTATTTATTGACAAAACATCTCCTCCATTTGGATGGTGTTCCCAGCACTTGGCATGCTCTGCTTGACTCACAATTCCTGATAAGCATCTCTTAATTATAACGTAGTTACTGAGTGGTGCACATAAAGTACTCACATTGTTTAAGCCACACATTGACTATGTGAGGAGGGTAATAATGTACTTATTCACCATCTCCAGAGGACCAAGACACTGACTGGAGGCTGATGGGTGACCTATGAGTCAGGAGCTGTGATGTGCACAGTGTTAAGGTCCCGGCCTTCCCATTCTGCTACCCGTGAGGAGCATTTCCATGTGCCTGAAGCACAAACAGGTGCTTGGGAAGAGCCACCTCAGAGTCACCAAAAGCAAATTGTGCTGATGGGTTTCGGTGATGAAGAGGTTGACTCTGTGGATGGCGGAGTGTGATGGATGGTGCTACCTCAGCTTTTGCAAGGCTTTTGGCACAGTCTCCCAAGGCAGCCTTGTAGTTAAACTAGTGGAGGTATGGACTGGATGGGTAAACTACACGGTGGGTGAAAAACTGGCTGATACTGGTGCTGGTGCTGTTTGACATCTTCATTAATGCCCTGGACAATGGGGTGGACTTGGCAAATCTACAGGAGGCACTGAATTGGGGTCAGCGGCTGAAATTGCTGGAAGATGGGATGTGGGCAGGCTGGAGGAATGGTCCTGCAGCTGGGATGGACTAACTGGGATGGAAAGGCTGGGGCAGCTGCTGAAAAGCAGCTTGGAAGAAAAGATGGACCAAAGCTGACCTGGGAGCGCCAGCGTGAGGGCTCATCTGGCCCTTGGTCTGCGGGCTCTGAGTCAGCCCTTCGGGCACCCTGCTGGGAGGGTGCCTGGGAACTGGCTTCAGGGAGGAGAAGACGGGAAGAAAACAGCTAATAAAATAAGGAATTTCTGAGGTTAAGGTTCATCTGTAAGTGGTTTTTCGTCTGGTTAAGATTAGACGTGAGAAAAATAAATTGTTGTGGTTTTCTGCATTAAGAAAACACGAACGAATTTCTGTTTTTCTTCCTCTGTTTCTTCGGTGGTTGCTAGCGGCCGTGAGGACACACTGGGGCTATGCTTAGCCAATGCAAACAAACAAAGGTATATATTTTGATGGCACTAGTGGAAGGCTTTTCTGGCAAAGCGGGAGAGAAACAGCACGTTACCAGTGTGCCTGCGAGAGCCAGGCAGTGGGGAGCTGCGGGGGAAGAGCCTGGCTTGCATCTTCCCTCCCGGAGCGAAAATTGCATTCCTGGCACGCACAGACACGCCTCACGTGCTGGCGCACACGCTTATTATCATGATTAACGTTTATATGATGGATGGGCTCCCGGTGCAGGGTTACTCTCTGGCTAATGAGGGTGATGGCACACATTACGGAGCAAACTGTTTGCGCCCAGATCACTTGCCGATGGACCATAGTGAAGTTCATCCATTGGTCCTGCGGCGGGTAAC
>NW_010542571.1:0-631 GCF_000687285.1 Phaethon lepturus | reverse complement strand
CTGCTGCAGCCAGAGCTGAGATCCTGACCTGTGCACTCTAATTTCGATCTTAAATTTACAAGTTTCCTTGTGAGAAATTTAATGACTTCTGACACCTTCTCATCGAAATGTTGTTGGTATTTTTGGGGGTAAAAAAAAAAGGAACCAAGTGTCAGCTGAATTTTTCCAACTTTATTCTTGAATACACAGGGAGAAAAGGAAATTGCGGGAGTCCCTGATGCTCCTGCAGCCACAGTGTGTACTTTTTTCCCAGTACAGTCCTGCCTCTGTTTTCGGACAACTGTGGAATCATGGTCCGCTAAACCCATGGGAGAAGGTGAGTCCGTGGCAGGCTGTTTCCCTGTCCTTGCTCAGGCTTTTTCCGTTCTCTTTCTCCATCCCCAGGCTGCTCACCTTCTCAGAAGAGGGGAGAAACGGCTGAGGAAGAGCCAAGTGGGATTTGGACGATTAAAGCCTATTCCCCGGCAGGGCAGGACCCTGGGAATTCAAAGCGTCAGTGCCGGGGTCGCGCAGGGGGCTGCGGACCCTGAATCCAGCCTGCGAAGGGCAGCAACCAGCCCTCAGCCACCGCGGCGTGGCACCGTGCCGAAAGCCGAGGTGGGAGCATCGGCGCTTTGGGCGAGGAGCGAAG
>NW_010542570.1:0-19171 GCF_000687285.1 Phaethon lepturus | reverse complement strand
CCCCGCCTGGCTCCGGGGGTCCCGGCCCGCGGTCAGGCTCCGACCGCGCGGGAGGCCGCGGTCTAGCGCTGCCAGCTTCTCGGGCCGGGAAATCGGTGCAGCGAGACCAGCAGATGGAAACACCTGCTTCTGCAGGTTCCGCCTGATTTCCGGAGCCCCCAGGTAGTACCAAAGGAGAAAAAGGGCGCGGGTGAAGGCATGCTGACTGATGCTTGCCGTACGTAGTTTTCCAGAAAAGAGGTGGAACTGTTGTCAGGGTTTAAAATCCCGTGCGGGGATCTCATGTGCAAAACTGTCTTTGGAGCTGTAGTTTAAGAGAAATGTCATAATACATAGAATGTATTGATCAGGGTGATAGGATTTATCTTCCTGAGCAGTTATTTTTCTGTTGTCATCAGTGAGTAAAGGCAAATAGTAATAAAAATTATTTTCCAGTAAAGGATATTTATTAAACAGCTAAGGTAGTTGATGTGAAACTGCTTTCACTGAAAGAGAAGAAAAGGAGATTTTTTTTTTCTTCTTTTTTTTCCACTGTCATGCTCTTCATATCAGAAGAGTAGCCCTTTAAGATCAAGGTTCATGTTTGTAGTATGTTCTTTCACTTAAGCTTTTTAAAGGGCAAGAGTGAAGAGCCTCATCCATGCCAGCTATATTCTGTCTGCAGAATAGGGAGTTTTGAACATTGCAGACTGATTTAAAACTTAGCTAATGACTTGAGCAAAGGGGAGTTTCTACTTTCCTTCCCTTCCATTCTCCTCTTCTCACTCCCCCAATCTTGTTTGCCTGGAACATACTCTAGTTTCACTTTTTTTTTTCCCTTCATGCAAATCTATCATGCAGCATATTAAAAAGCAAATTATTGTGTCGAATTACCCATTACTTCAATTTACTGCCAGTATAAGGCTGTGGAAGGTTTTCACTGACTTAGGATCTGTTAATTACGTTGAGTTCATAGTACTGCTTCACGGCAAAGAACTGGAAGGAAGGAGGAGAGCTCTCTGTACCACTGCTTATGAGTCAGAATGTACCGTGAAGGCATCAATGTACATCTTAAGATGTTTGCTTAATAATTTTACTAAATGACTCTTTGGGGTGTTGTAGTGTGTTTACTCTTCATGCTCCTCAAGTGGTTGGAGAAAAGGGACAGAAAGTGTGCCCAGCCTGGCTCTGTCCTGTACACACGATCTAGTGTACAAATTCTTACGCTGAAGGAGCGCTTTAGTCTTCCATGTGTCTTGTCATAGCTGAGAGAGAATGTTTGACCAGCTCCGGAGCTCATCAGTCTGTCTTCAGACTTTTGCATGTAAACCTTGTCATGCTTGTGTTTTTGCTCTTAAAAATATTTAAATTGTGTGGCTAACACTATAACTCTGTGAATACCTTTCTTGACAACCAAGAAATACAAATATTCTTTTTGAATTCTTTTGCAAGTACTTAACATGCAGCTTGGAGGTTCTTCATCACTACTAGTAACTCCAAAATGTCTATGTACGCACTATTTCATGGATTGTAGTCTGTTCACCGGGATATTTATCAATCTGAACTATACAAGGTTAGGCAAATATGGTAATTCAGGGCCTCACAAACTCTGCTACTCAAAGGTCGCTGATTCACAGAGAGTGAAAGAAGTTCTTAACCCCTGAGAAGTTGAGCATGTTGGAAGAGAGGAACATGATTTACAGGCAGAGAGCAGATACAGCAGGAAGGAATATAATCTGATTCTTAATTTTGTGCAACTAGTGTCATAATTAAGAATTTTTTTACATACTGAGCCTCAGTGTTTACACAGTCATAGTATACTGTCTAGTCTCACTTAAGGAAGGATTTTAACGGTGAAAATTCATTAAAAATCTTTTCTCAGTCTTCAATTTATAATATTCTTGAATATATCAAACTTGAAATACTTTTGAACACTGCATGTAAGCTGCCCAGTTTCTTTGGTGGTCTCTATCTGATATCCCTTCTCTGCCTGTATCCCCTCAGCTTTTCCTACATCGTTTGACCGTGGCTGTGTAGGATGCAGCTGTGAGGAATCTGTGCAGGCTCAGGGACTGTGAAAATAGAGATGCAGGGAGAGGGATAGAGCTAAACGTCTTGTTGGTATTATGACTCATTTTCTACTTTAACTGGATTAAAAAGCTCGATAAACATTGACTTTTTCACTGTTTTCAAGTCCTTAGTTTAATGGCTAGGATCTACCACTTTCATAATGACAGCTAGGTCTCTGAATCGGAAAGAGAAACTGCAGTGATATGATAGATCCTGTCAAAATGTGCCACATGTATAAGCTTTGCATTGGCAAAACTTTGTTGTGGGGCTTGATGAAAGGGAATAGCTTTGAGACTACAGTGGAAGAGGAGAGAGCTGGTGTGGTAAAAGTCAAGAGGAATTGAGGAGAGAGAGGAAGAGTACTGAAGGGCCTTGAAAATTAGAACAAACAAGTTGATGTGATGAAGCATGGGAATTTGGGCAGTTGTTTAAATTTGTATATGCAAGAGAGACAGAATTTGATGTTTATTGCAACAGGAAAGAGGTTACTCCCACTGCTGAAGTTCAGTAAACTGAAGGTGGGAATACAAATGTTGAGAAGTAGGAAAGCTGAGTTGAGAAAAAGTTGATAAAGGACAGCAGTGCATTACAGTTGAGGAAGAAAAGTTAGAATTTTAGTTTGGTGTAGTGTTAGGTTTCTGTACTGTGCTAAACAACAGGAGGTATCAGTAAGATGCGCTGCAATGCTTTAAAAACTAGGGAGACAGACTGATTGTAAAAGAAATACAGGAAAGGACAAGGTGTTGAACAGAATGTGACCCCTCCTTTGGGAACGAGGAGAATCTAAATGAACTGCATGGGGATATTAAGAGAGACCAAAGCAAGACTGAGTGAGGATGGACTCCTCAGCAAAGAAGGATCAAGGGGCTTTTCGTTGGTTGTTGTCTTCAGCAGCATCAAGACAGTTAAGACGAGAAGAATGAACATAAAATAAAACTCAGAGTTGACTGGAACAGTGTGTGGGGCTGTTCTTGTTTTTTTGGGGGGCGGTGTGTTGGGTTTTTTAAGCCGTCAGGTTCATGAAGGCGCATAAAGTGCAGCTATGTCACTGTCTCATCTCAACTCTGTGGGCTCAAACTTTAATTGTATAAACTACAAATTAATTTTTCCCAGGCACTTTCTTAACTCTTCGAACATAAATCTGTCTTCTTTCTCGTTCCCAGGAAAATACGGCAGTCATGTCTCTTACTATTTTTGTCGGTACACAAAAATGATATGAAATCTGGAGATGGGAAGGAAAGCCAGCATCATGTGATCAAAGTCCCTGCAAGCTGCTGCTGGTCCACAAGCCATGGTTTGAAAGCATTTGGCATAGTTCAACTATTAAGAAAGAATACAATCTCGTGGTCTCCAAATTTTTCTTAATGACCAAAGGGCTCTGGGTCGGCAGGAGGAAGGGAAGAAGCTTTATGAACATAACAAAATAAGGACTGCTGTGGAAGATGCATTGGTGAACATGATTCATAGAGGTAATTTAGAAAGCAGGTATCCTGGGGATGGGCAGGTAGACAGTAAGGTTATTTGTCCACGTAACCTGCCTTTATAGTTCTCCCACATCTTGCTCAAAACTGAAATTACAGTAGATTGGACACACTTGGTCTCTAACCTGGTAAGAAAAACAGCACAAAAATGATCTTCAAGAGAATTGCAGAAACTTTGCTTTTAAGCATTGTTAATTTCTCATCAGAATAAATTCAGAGGAAATAACTGCTTCTAGACTAGAAGCATAGAACATAATACCTTAGGTGTGCTGTCACTAGGTAGACAAATGTTTTGATGTTTTGCACTAATAGATTTTTATTCATCTGGATTCTGGTTTTACTTTCATACTAAAATATGCTTGCAGTGTGATTGCTTAACACAGGGACTGAAAGGAACAATTGTTCAAGCTTGTGTACACCTACTCCTTTTCTCGCAGGAACATCAGGTTTAAGCTGACAAATGGCCACTCATCCTTTCTCACCTAGCGACCATTTCATATCCTCTTAAGTTCATATTACAGTTGTTTGTCTTCCTGTAAACTCTATCTGTCCTTAGATTGAGAAGTTCACTGGGGTATTGGTTGTCTTATCTGAATGCTTGAAAAGATCCTGGTGTAATAGTTTTGGGTGTTAATAAGTGGTTGTCTTGATCGCTATAGTGGTTACAACACAGGCCTGAAGCTTGGATGGCCCAACCTCAAACAAACCTTATGGAGAAAGCCAGGTTACCCTTACACGTAGGGAGCATTTAGACTGGGGTAGTCGTCAGCGGCTCACATCCCAGCAGACAAACTTAGAGTTCATGGTGGCATCTTCCTCATAACTTAATACACAGATCAAAGCCATTCTTTTGTGTAAAGCTGATGTAAAGAGGAGGGGATGGGCCCTAACTAAAATAAGGAAACAAAAGGAAATATTTTTAACATGAGAAATTAAAAGACTTAGATTTGTGAGCTGACTGTGGGTTTCCTCCCCTCACCCCCAACAAGACCAAATGCAGAACCAATGGAGGTAAAAGTCTTACCACAAAGATTTAATGTTAAGTTTCTCTGTTCTGTCTTGATAAAACTGTCTTTTTGAAAATGTTGCTTGGCTGGAAGGAAGGAGAAATAAAATTGTTTTGTTTTCCTAACAGTATCGTAATGAATAGGATGGGTTGCTTATCACGGACTTATTTTGAAGCCATTACATTTTCCTAAACACAACGTGATCTAAAAATTGCAATAGAAACTAATGACAACATAATTAAATTTCTGTATTTCTTTGCACACAGCACTGGCTTTTAGGGACAATCTTCAGTCCATCCTATTAGGATTTCTCCAATAGAAGAGTTATTTAAAGTTGCTGAGCACCAGTGTCTGTGAGTAAATAAACACCTTTTGAGGTTAGTTATCTGTGCCTATAAATAGTCTAGACTTTATCTCACAGCACAAGGAGAGCAAAAATTGATCACTCTTAGCTGCCATGAAGTAACTTTTCCTAAAATGCTCAATAAGCATTCACTTCCCCGCCTTGAATTTTGTTAAAACCCAGTTGTATGCCCATTGATCTCAGTTTAAAAGGCTTTAAACTTCATTTTTGTACAAGGAAAAGCAGGTGAGGTTTGATTTCATATGCTAAGCTCAAGTGCCTAGAAGACATTTAGTGTCTTGTCTTGTTGCTGTAGGCTTCCGTGGCATTGGTGGAAAGAAATAGTTGCTTCAAATAGGGCATCTAACCTATTTTGGGATGAGTCTGTAAAGCAGTAATAGATCCTACTCTAAATATATTAGTAATGACTACCCCTTTAATGTGTTACCTTACAAGAGCTGTGCTTGCTGCTGAAAGAGTATATTGATACTGCATGTGAAGAAAGTTCAGTAAACAGAAATTGCTATGCTCTCTGTACTTGCTTTTCGCCTTTCACGGATTTTAAAAGAGAAAAATGGAAATCATTTCCCTGTTTTCCAGCACTTATAACTGCATTTTGTCTCTTCCAGGTGATAGCACTGTGGAGTAGCAATTCTTTGTAATAGGCAGTCAATTATGAGAGGCATATGTTAGCTGAAAATGTGGATCCGGGCTTGACCTGATTCGCTTTATTCTTGCCTTACTTATGACAGATACCTTCCATTCTGTGCTTAAAAAACAAAACAAAAAAACCAAACCACAAGCATCCTTATGCTCTAATTCAGACGGGTTTTGTTCTTTGGTTCCATTTGTGTGCCTTTCCCCTATCCCCAAATCCCAAGTTTGGAGCTTTATGTTAACTCCTCTGTTAACTTGTCATGCTAACGTTTGCCCACCTCAGTGTATCCCACTTTCTTCCCTGATACATGGCAGCATAACTGAGTGACACCTTTTTACCTCTTTTTCCATATTCTTCATAAACAGTGTGGTAAAGGATACCGTAGTGTTTCCCGTCAGGTCGATCAGTCAATGCTGGGGTTCGTGTTTGTTAGCTGATCTTGCCCATCTGTTGAAACAATTATTCACCTTGTTTGATTTAATGGAGCAATAGAAATCCTAGGCCTGCTTGGCAGTGTATGGTTTTTCATATGTTTTTTCAAACCTTTCATAAAATTAGTTTTGCTTTATTGCAGACTTTCTTCTACTCGGCCATTTTTCTTTCTTTTAATAGTAATAATGTTTCGTTGGTTTACTTTTGCTTAGCAATTCAGGTGTCATGTACTCGTACCCATCTCATGGGCAAAAAGTGTTCCTGTCTCACAATTTCATGAAGGTCAGAAGCTAGGTCATCTTACAGGGAGGTTTTGAAACCCACTTAATCAGTAGGCTTAAATTATTTCTCTTCTTAGCTCTCTCCTCACCCAGCCATATTGGGACGGAGGCGGGGAATCAAAACTGTGTGTACATGCACATATTCAAACCGGATTATTTAGTCTTTTCCAATAACCGCCCTTTATGTTTCTTAACAAGGCCTATTCAAGAACAACAACAAAAGGCCAAACAAAGAAAACACCTACTTTTTTATCAAGCATATTACTGTATTGTACAGTTCCAGAATGAAGAAGCCTTGCAATCTTACCATCATGCGACTATTTTCCAGATTCCTGCCTGAAACCAACCTGCACACACTTGTCTGAATTTGGTATCTCCTATTGCTACAAGTAATGCTTTAGATTGTTGTGGCAAAAGAGACTACAGCAATAGCTTACTTTCTTCTTTGTATTCCTCATGCGTATTCATTCAGTAGCACTACGTGCTGCCTGTCTCAGTTTCCCTTGGGCTACTGGTGTCTTCCCCCCTCCATTTTTTTGATAGATATGAGGGAGTGGGAAGGTGACTGTGAAAACAAAATTACTGTGAGGTACCCAGACAGGTGTGCAACTTGAAAGACAAAGTCTAGGTTATTTTAAAAAGTGGTCAGACTTCAAGGTAATTGAGTCCTTTTAAGCTGCTTTGACCTAACCAAAATTGTGTTTGCCTGTGCCAGGATTAAGTTTTATCCAATGTGTTGGTTAAATTGCATTTACATATTGCTGTAAATTTGTTTTTGTTCTGGGAGCTCAACAAGAATGGAAAAATGGGATTAAAACTAGAAACTGGCTAGCTTTAAAAAGTTTTATTTGTATCCCATTTTATTCAACTTTTCCAAATTTTGTTCAATATGAGACTGAAAATACAAAACTAATGCAATATTTACACAAAATACTCGACATGGGCTAGTGTTTGTCATGCTGGTTTTAAGGATCATCTCAAATGTAATATACCAAACACATTTGGTTTGAGCTTGCTATGCTTTTTTTCAATCCACATATAAATCTGTTGATCTAAAGGAACCCATCTGTGCAAATAATCGTTCCTTTCTTTTATGTCTTGACCTGTTGTAATATGAAAGTATGAACTGGGCAAGCTAAGTAGTCAAATAGGCCAGTTCGAGCTGCCAGTTTATCAGGTAAGTGAAGCTGTTACAGATCAAACACTCATTTATCACCATATACTGTATATTAAATGTCCGGTCTTTCAGAAAGGTAAGGTCAAATCATCTGTCAGTATTGGCTGTAATTTAGTACCTACTCAGGGCAAAATCCACAAAAATATTGGTATTCACAACAGCTGTTTAAATATTGAAATTGTCACTCAAATCTATGGAAAGTTAGAAAGCTAGTTACTACAGCTAGGATGTCATTTCTGCCCAGGAGTGGAGGGGGTTTAAAGGTCTAGAAACCTTGCTCACATCTTTACAGTAGTTTGTGGCGTCTAAGAGAGTATCCTCTTTCTGCTGGGTGGGATAAGCAGAAAAGAGAAATTATCATCAATAACGAGCTGTGACAAAGTGCGCTGAAGAACTGCTGCCTTAAGGCTTTAATGTGGTGCATACCTGCTTTTGGTATAATTACATTCTTGTTTGATATGTTAATTAGACTGTTACTCTGCATATTGATAAAAGGAATAGAAGTGCTGTATTCAGCAGAGACTTACTGGATCTGACGGGTGATTTTTTACAGGAGGCATGGGTTTTTTGAACCATAAAGGCTATAAATCTCTAAGGAAGTGGAACATATTTTGGTTCTTATACTGTTTAGCCTGGCTGAACCAAATCTCTGAACTGTGCTCAAGGCAAGGTGAGAATCTTCTCTAGGACAGAGATTCAACTGGGGGAAGGACAGGTAGGGCCTTGCAGTGAAAACACCCTTACAGGCACACAAAAACATTTCTGTCAAGTCAGTATTTTTTTTTACTGTTTTGTAGGCCTACAAACAGTGAAGATTAAGTATTTTGGAATCACGTTTGTTGTCAGAAGCAGGGAAAGCTCTTTATTGTTCATGAGATAGTCTTGTGCTAAGCTGAAAGCCAACAGAACAGCTTAGCTATTTTTCCTTGTTGCGTGGCATTTGCCATTGAAGGGTGCTGATTTGAAAGCACTGTGTGAGATCAACAAGTGGTGTCAGAAGATGGAGGTGATTAAGCAATAGCTGGTGAGCATGAGGAAGCCAGAAGAGCCAAGGCTGTTACTCCAGAGTTATCTTGGACATCAAAATTAGTTGTGGGATGTTGGATTTCAGAGTAGAAACTGGTAGTTAATATGCAGAGGTGGAGTGACTGTGATTAAGAATTTCTGAGATGGAGATTTCCATGTGTTTTAAAAAGTAACTTGCTTCTAAGTTAAGAACATAAGAAGTGTCATCTTGAGCTCATTTTGCCTGGTGCCGTGTTAAAAATGGTAAGAGAGATCCTAGTTAGGAAGAACATGCAAACCTGGCTACTTTCTGAGCTCTGCTTCCCTCATGTGCCTTCCAACCTTCCTAACCCAGCATTTGGAGATTTAGAATTCTTTGCAATTTCTTCATTTATGAAAATGGGTAATCTGTGTATTCTTTTTTTAGTAATTATAGTTACAACTTTCTATGGCTTTTTCCTAATTTATATAAAGAAACCATATTGCTACGCATATGCATTTCTTCTCTCTTATGCTGGAGAAAGTGGGATTCCGTGACTTCCTTTGAAACATTCAGTACTGATTAGCACAAAGACATTTCTGGACTGCTATGAGCTCCCCCCAAAATACAGCTTTAAAATAAGATGTTGACTGATGCAAAATCAAGCTACCCAGAGTTTCCCCCAATAAATGATTTTTGGCTCTCAGCTTCATATGACATAAACTCCCAATGCCATAAATACCTGCTTTAGTGGTGTTTGTTAAAATAGTGCATGTTCTTTAAGTGTACTTCGGTACGCAAAACTCTGGAGAAATGTGTTTTGTAAAAGTACTTTCATTCTTGGATCAGAAGATGATAACCTATTTATTAAAAAGTTCCTGTTACTCTTAACATATGGCTAGATAATGTCCCGTGTGTGTGCAGATGTCACATGTTCCGTCTCCTCTACATTTACAGCGTTTAAAAGTGAGCTGCAGTCACACATTTGCCCTAGATGAATTGCAGCTGATCTTTCACGCTTTCAAATGCAGCCCAATCACTTGTATTCAATAACCATAATTTGTTTACTGTGTGGTATGTTCCAGGCTTATGATTCAGATTTTACCTTTTTTTTTTCACCCCATTTTTATATTATGGATGCTGAGCACAACTTGTCAGTAACTCACTGCTATGCTCCTGCCATTGCTCTCATTTTTCCTCTGGGCTACAGCTTCGCACAAAGAGCCCTACCCTGACCTTACCGGCATATGCTTCCTTGTAATCCCACATCAGCAAAGCTGAAATAGCAAAGAATGCTTATGTACTCTGACCGAATATATTGAAGGAGCAGTCATAAGCGTATTTGAGGATTGTATGTTTAATATGCCCGTTTTCATAAGGTATGAGCTATTTGGATGAAAGGGAAAAGGGGTGTAGGGGTATTTTAGTCCATAGGTTTCGAATCAAAATAATTCATCCCTTCAAAATATTAGGGACAACAATATGTTAATGTATCTCCTGTGCCCTTATACTTTGTTTGCAAGCCAACTTTACACAGTGCCTTAAAATGGGATATTTAAGTGCATGAAATATGAAACTGCCAGCTGAAAAACCCAGAAGAGACCCAGCAGGTCTGGCAGCCTTTTTAATATTCTCTCAAGGCTAGGCTGAGGAAAAAAGGTTCATGTAGCTGATGCATTCGATGGAATGATTGAGTCAGTACACGGAGAGTCTTGTGGTGCAAAATTTTTAACATGGATATCTGGATACATACATTTCTAATTGTTTTAGCAATCCCTATATGCAGTGCATCATCTCAGTCAGACAGGACTCTGTTCTTCTCATCTTTCTGTATATATGCTTCCATAAATATGTGGAGTTTGTATAAAGCACAACCCTGAGTTTTCAAACCACTTCTGAATTAGTAGATTGTGGTTTAACTTGAACACATACTTTATCAAATGGAAGCATGATAAATGGAATTTTAAACAAGTTCTTAACATCTAAACTTTTAAATTGATTTTCTTTTTCAGTTCAGACTAGAAACACAGTTCCTTTCAGAATGGTGTTAGTCTTGGAGCAAGAAGATTGTAGAGTCCAAGAATACACATGGTGTAATAATTTTTCCATATAAATTCTAGGTTTTGTCTCCAAACAGGAGTTTAATCCAGTACTCTTTGAGAACTGTAGTTTTATAGGCAGACTTGCTTATCAATCTACACTGTATTTGCCCTCAACATCTGCAAGACAGGCTAGTTCAATGCAGAAGACTACATGAAAAGTAATTACATAGTTTTTAAGTGAAGAAAAGTCTGCAGGTCTAACAACTTCAAATGAAGTTTGGCCGCAGACTAATGAGTCACCTCTCTGGAGAAGAGAGACCTTTGGCGGGGTAACCTAAGAGCAGCCTCCCGGTACCCACAAGGAGGTCATCGAGAGGACAGAGTGAGGCTCTGTATG
This sequence comes from Phaethon lepturus, assembly GCF_000687285.1. Classification (NCBI taxonomy): domain Eukaryota; kingdom Metazoa; phylum Chordata; class Aves; order Phaethontiformes; family Phaethontidae; genus Phaethon; species Phaethon lepturus. The sequence continues at coordinate 8,319 of NW_010542570.1, read as the reverse complement.
TGGTGGGAGGGTAAAAGACAACTGGTTTAAGTTGAAATGAGAGGTTCAGAATGGGTAAGAGGAAACTTTTTCACCATGACAAGTCAAGCTGTGGAACAGCTTGCCCAGAGAGGTTATTCAGTCTCCAGACCTCATAGCTGATCCTGTTCTAGGCAGGAGGTTGATCTAGATGGCCTTCTGAGTTTGCTCTAACCTGAAATTTCCTTTAATCCTATTCACCTGAAATCAGTTTAATTTCTTGGAAAACTGAAACTGAGTAAATGATGAATGGAACAAGTATTTTGTATCAGTAATGTACGGTCTGTCTTTCTCCTTTAAAGCCTAACAAAGATTGTTTGCTAGGATTTTGTGTTAATTTTTTGTCCTGGAAAAGCAGTAGAGTTATAACTTTGGCAGCTCTTATGCTGGAATAGCTGGGGAGGAGGAGAGGGGAGAAGTGGAAGCTTCATCCAAGCCAGACTTAATTTCCTTCATTTTTATAATGGAAGTGCATGTCCTGAAGGTATCTCATGACTCGGGAATTCCTTGAGTTAACAGTGACATTATCTATAAAGCCCATTTCACTGCAGCATGTGTTTCATTTGGAATTCCAAATTTAAGAAGTGCAGCTGGTCTTCTGTTGCTTGGTTTGGAGGTTAGTTTGAAAGCTCTTCCTTTCCAAGTATCTGTGCTTTGGGAATGATGGCTGTATGTTTTCTGGATGATAGCTTTTAAGCCACGGTAATCTTTCAATAATGATATGAATTTTGTGTTCTGGCATCTTTAAAACAAATTTATTGCACTTACACCTACTTGTTGTGAATTCCCACTTTGATCTTCAGTTCATCATAATGACAGAATTCATTACTTGTTCAGCTCAAAGAATTATTTTTCAACTAATCTTTTCTTCCTCTTTTAACAAGGAGTGCTTCACGGAGTGCAAAAAGTACCCGCTTTTTTCTTTTTTTCTTTTCCTGCCCTTGGGGACAGATACTGCTGTGACTTCTAGGAGCATTGATGGCATCCTGGAGTAGGTTTTTTGGATTGTTTTTTGAAAGCCCAGGTTGTATCTTGCCTTTTGTTGTAAGTATTACTTACAATTTCAGAATATACAGGAATATGCTTATGAAACAATTCTGATTTTTCTAATTGTTATGTTATATTGATATGCTTAACTCAAAGTGGTGGTTTAATTCTTTAGAATAATTTATTTGAGACTTGATTTAAAGCCTAGGGAAGTTTTGGAGAGGTTTGCGGCTCTTCTCAGTGAGCTCTTTGGCCTATAGCTCAGAATTACAGTGGCTGGATGTTCTTGCCATTCTTCTCATGCCAAGTATTTTTGAACTGGTTTATTGCTAATGAAGTGTCAAGACATAAGAGGTCATTCTTCTCTTTTGGAAAATACTGTAAAAAGTGAAATATTGCATCTGCTTTTAATATTTTATGGTAGTTTTGAAGCTATTCTCCCTTCTAGATTCTGGCCATAATTCAAACCTAGTGTTTAAGACATAAGTAAGGGCCAGTTCTGCATGGCTGCATCCCATTTCTTTCTCGGTTTGTAGAATTTGTGAGAGATACATACCTGCCTCCTGGTCTTTACCTCATGCACCAGGATGATTTAAGCCCCACCGTTAAGCTTTATCATAAAGAATTATTATACCATGGAGATATCCACAAGCACTGCAAATATCGGACAATCAACCCCTACATAAAACTTATTCCACTTTTTTGGCATCAGTTGTCATAGCCTGGCCAAGCTTCCCTTCACTGTACTTGGATATGCAGAGCACCGCATCATCGCTGTTGCTTGGGGTACATGCGTATCTCAACAATGACACAAAGAATCATGTTTGAAACTTTATTTAATTGCAAGGAGTGTAGAGGTGGGATTGTGAATGAGAGGCTGCCCTTGAGAGCTGATGCTCTTTGAAAATAATGTTAACTGAGTTTTTTACGAAGGTGGGCTGCTTATTAACAACATGCCTGATGAGTGCAAAGGAACGCTTCTTGCAATCCAGCTCTTACTTCTGGGAATTGATGAACAGCAGCAGTGAGAAGGTGGTATACTAAAAGAATACTCCCCCCCCACACTTATAGTAGAGGTTAATTTCTAAGTCAAATTCACAGGTGCTAGGTTATGGTCATATTTACTTTGATACTAAATAGACTAAAAGTTGTGGGCAATTCTTTTTATAAAATGCAAATCTTAAGTAGAAAAGAGATGTTTTAAAATACTGTTGCTGTTTTATAACAATGGCTATAAACTGGGAACTTCTTGATGTTCCTTTTTTTTATGTTGAGTTCTGTTGCAGAGGATTTGGAGAGACAAGCAGGGAAATCGTAAAGCTAAGATTTGTTGCCTTCTGCCAAGACTCTGTTGCTTTCCAGTGTAGGGACCTGAGCGATCCACATTCACTCTTAACTTGTAATCTGATGTTACTGGCTTGAAATAACTATAAAAAAAAAAAAACCCTTTGGCTAATAATTGTTACCGGTCAATAACAGAATAACATCTCAGTCTGTCTCCAGAGCTGTCAGTAGTTTTGAGAATCTTGTCTTTTAACGTGAATTTTCTAGCCAGAAGCCTGAGTTGCGGTGTTGTGCATGAGCAGTTGGATCTAGATGCCAGGCACCAGAGGGGTTCGGTGATCACTGATCAGCCCAGGCTCTGTGTTTCGCTTGATTCTTTCACATCTGTGGAAAAACAGGTCTCTCATTATTAGATTGCTGGGATTGATATATTAATCTCTTCCCAATGTATTTCAAATTTTAGTAATAAAGTGTGCTGAAATAAAGGAAGAACTTTTTTTTTGTTAGCAATGCTAATAATAACATTTCCTTTTCCTGCAGTGCTACTATTTATAAACAATAAAATGTTTATATATAGCAGCTTTCATCTGAGGATGTTGGCTGCAACTTGTAGTAAGTATCTGAGTTTACAAGCTTACCGTATGCCTCCGATATCCTTTTCTTTTGGAGTGGAAGAAAGGAAATGATGAACTCAAGTGCATAGCTGTTGCTTCTTCCTCACTTGGGGGATGGGAACAGTTCTCTTTCTTCTTGCAAAATAAATTTCTAAGGCCCTAGATTGTAAAGAGGCTATTTCATTGTCAACAAGTAAATGTTAGAACAGAGGAGAATGAAATATGATCTCAGGATCTTTATTTCCTTTCCTCTTAATGTGAATGGAAATGGATCATTCACTAGTTTGGCTAAAAGTTTTGTCTAATAGTTTTCTTTACAAAAAGTCATCTGCCTTGAATGTTTAGTTTTTATTTACCCATCTTAGCAGAAATACTGCAAGCTAAGGCATGATTAAAAAAAACCCATGTACTTAAGTTTTTTGCATGTTCTTTTTGGGCAAGGTGTGAATTTAATATGCAAAGTACTGGCTTATTTACTTAGTAATGCTGATAGTAAGAAGATGAACAGAAACTACTTATTCAGTTACTGCTTCTGTAAATTAGCAGTCTGACTAATGAATTTTTTGGGGCCTATACAGGTTTTGGAGTTTCAGTCGTTAATTTTGCTTTCAAGTTAGTATTGGAAGTATGCCATAATTCTTACTCCCATACTGTTTGCTTTGGTTCTAAGAACAACAGTCTGGACTAGAGCCAACTTGACATCCTCTGAGATCTTCAGATTTTAACCTGATGCCCTAAAAATTTGTGACTCTCTAAAGCTTCTGTGTAATTGTTAAAGAGCACTTTTTTTTTTTTTAAGGGTAAGTTTCTTGTAAACTTAATTTCTTTAAACATGTAAAGGAAACCAGGTGTATTGCAGGATAGATTGTGATACTGGCATGTGTCTGTGACCACAAACAAAGCTAAATATAAAGCTGAGCTTTCTGATACAAATAGCTCCTTTTTAAAAATGGGAAAATTGTCACATAATTGAAAAGAGCAAATTATCTGTGAGACTTTGTAATTGTGGGTTTTGGCTTGATTAATGAGGTGAAGAACACAGTTTAGATCTAAAATTTTAGTGTCTCTATTTCAATCTGAATAGGCAATCTGTGCTTTTCAAACAGATGGCTTTTATTGCAGTAATTAAGCGTGATGGAAAAGACTGGAATTTGGAAATTCTGATTATTCTGAAATGGCAAGTGGAAGGCAAATATGACTGTCGCGTAACCTGACCTTTGTGCTTACATATCAAAAGATACCGTCCAATTTTATTGCAGAGTTTCTATCTTTGCAGCATGATGTTGGCTTAGCTTATAAAAGCTTAGTTGAATTTTGAATCAAAGGCATGCCATGTGTCCATTTGCTTGGAACAATAAATGGAGTTGGAAGTTGTCACTTGTCAAATATATGTATTTGAAATAGTTCGAAACGTGTTCTGAAGAGAAACGTTAGACCTTAATTTTAATACGTATATGAAGAGCTAGATAGCTGAGGAAGCTTTAAAGCGGGAAGTTGATGGGACCGTTGAATTCTCATCCTGCCTCTGAGAAAATGGTTTTAAGCACTCTCTGAAACCTAAAACTGTGTTTTCGAAGTGCAATCAACAGTCTTTGAACCTGAAGGATGATTTCAGTGGACTTTGTAAAACACAGGCCCAGAATCCTACTGAATATTTTTTTTTATATTTGTAGACACATAGTTATTGGCATAGAAACAGAGAGTGGGAAGGAGACATTAGTATGTGTCTGAGATAACTGTTATTGAATGGTTAATTTGGACAAATTGATGGACAAGGTGTTTAATGTTAAAATTTCTGGAAGGTGGTCAGGCCATGGAGGCAGGGAGTTGGAATTTTTTTATTGTTATTTACACATATATTTAAAAGTAGTTAGAATCTGTTTTAATTACATCTGAAAGCTGCTAATTTGACATCAATTATCTACAAGGAACAACATGCCTTAAACTTCAAAGACGGGACACATCAAGAGGAATAAGTGGAAACAATGAAAAAATGAAGTTCTTGTAGTATTCATGAACTAAAATGTAACAGTGCACCAGGTTCAAAGTCATATATTCTGTACTTTCTCAGGTATAAAGAGGGTTGTTTTTAGGAACATTTCTAAGGCAAATGTGCCACTGAATAAAAATCTTTCCATGCTGAATCAGTAAAGCACAGCTCTTGGGTTGGGTTTTTTCCTGTTTTTCTTTCTCCCCTCTTCTCTATAACTTATCTAAGTTGAAACACAGATCCAAAGCAAATGCAGAACAACTCCAAATCATTAAACTATTAAGTTAACTTCCAATTCCTATGAAAAATTTTGAGGGACAAATCTGAATTTTACTTTATGTCATATTATCAGGATATGACCAATGGTCTGTCTGTAGTCCGTTGCATTCAGATTTCATTCAGGTGAGTCAGTGTGTTTTTCACTGCTGCAAAGCGAAAATCATAAATTCTGAAAGCAGAATCTCAATTATTAAACCTAAGAGGAAAGATTTTTGGTGTAAATAATGTTGCCTTTGGTGGAACACAAAATGAGCAACTTAAATGACTGAAGGATTCTGCCCTAAAGAGAGCCATCACAAAAACCTGAAACTTTGATACACTACTCTGAGCTTCAAGTGAAACAAATTCACAGGAAGCCTTAAAATAACCAGTGTTGACATGAATGCAGTGTGGTCAGTGAAGCGTAAGTGATCGTGTGGTGATGGCTGCAAAGCATGGATGCAGACAGGACGGCTTCCTATTCACTGCAGTTGTTACCAAACAGCTGAATGCTGTTTTGGCAATCTTACTACATTCCTGGGTTCAATAATATTTCTTTCAGTTTTCTATCTGTTAATTTTGCGTTTGAGAAGAACGAAATCTGTTACAAATCAATTAGATTTAAGCAGTCCAAACCCTGCAGCCAAGGACAGTGGCTTGTTTCAGGTTCTTTAATTTCAATTTGTGACTTCAGGTAAATAGTGTTCATAAAAAAATCCATGTGAAAGTATTAAGCACTGGGAGGTTTTTCTTGTTCACTTCAAAGTTTGGTTTTTTTTTTTATTTAGCAGCCTTTGCCTTCTCTTTCTTGTATAGAGACACATTTTAGTTGCATGTCCAAACAAAGCTATTCTGTTTTACTAAAAGACTGAATAATGTTCTGGAAGGACATTTGATTTTTACAACAGCACAATCCACATCTGTTGGTCTCGTTATGGTTTCATGCTGTTCCTGATGATTCATGGCAAAAGGCTTTTTGTTTTGATTCATAATGAATGGCAAATGCTAATTGCAGAGATGTTCAGGTTATATTATCAACTGCTTCTATTTGTATAACAACTGAAGAATAGGGAGGTTTCTGATTCCATCTCTTCAAAAATCTTTTGAGAAACCCATAAGATGCTTTCATAAACAGCAGCTGGTAATGGGATATTTTTCAGACTTGTCTTGTGCATGTCATATAAAAAAAAAGTATTATTTCGCATTATGTGTGTGGCTAAACATGAGCGACTTGCAGTAGATTATGGTCTGTGGTGCAAAGCACAGTGCCAGGATTATTCAGCTGTGTGTCCTCTAGTCATGCAATACTAATTTTCTATGCTTGGTATGTCTTTTAACAGAATGATGGATGTCCGTCCACTGTGTGGGATGTGTCAGTGTTTGCTAAACATGGTCTGTGCCTCTTCATTAACTTTAGAGAAACTAGTGGAGGTATTTCACCCTGCGGGAAATAGCAGTGGTAGCACAGGATGCTGGAATGAGTTACATAGTGCTATGCAGGGTTTGTTCTGCATGTTTTATGTTTTCAAGAATTTCTGAAATGATGAAACTTGTTCTTTCAGTGCACAAAAAATTTCTTAGTCTGTTCAGTGTCCCAAGACTTTTTCGAAGTGGCATCTTAAAAATATATTTCCTAAGAACGTGTACCATCACAGTGTCTCTATGTTCCTCATCTTCTTACTTTTACCTGGTCTTCATATCACAGCAAGACTGCTTCTTAAGCTTGCTTTCTATCATCTCTCTGGTCCTTACCAGGGTCTTAGTAACAAGAAAGAGAAGCCGAGAGGAGTTGTCTAAGAAATGCCCTCGCTCTCGGAACTGCAGATACCTATTTCTGTAGGGCTATGGCAAGGTGACTTAACACTCCTCTGTTTTTCTTGGCTTTCAAATTGGGCAGATGTTTAGCAGTTGCTACTGCTGCTAGAAATGGCATAAACTGTGCAATAAGTCAAATAAATTCGTAAATAAAAATATTTTTAATTAATAGCACTGCAGTGCAACTATCCTTCCAAATTGTTGTTTTAAAATCTCTTTCAACTTACTAAGTTGAAAGCTGGTTTAACTCTACTAATAATATCAGCAAATACAATACACAAGTAAAAACGATTTGCTAATATTCACAGAATCACGGAATTATTAAGGCTGGAAAAGACCTTCAAGATCATCAAGTCCAACCGTCAACCCAACACCACCATGCCCTCTAAACCATGGCCCAAAGTGCCACATCTACACGGATTTTGAACACCTCCAGTGATGAACACCACCTCTCTGAGCAGCCTGTTCCAATATTGCTGTGAAAGTTTTTGACTACTAGCTATTTAATCTACAAATGAAAATTTTTTTGCATGCAAGAAGCCAGGAAATTAGAGAAGTGAGGTTATTTGTACTAGAGATAAAGACCTTGTTTCATTGTATGCTTTAGTATCTATTTACAATGGGTATCCTAGAAAAAAAGGCATTGATGCTATCGTGCTGTGTAATACAAGCTTTCAGAGTACTCCTGTGTCTGTTTTGGAGGAGCAATTCGTGACAGTTTTGTTCAAATGAGTTTTCTTGAGACTAAAACCTGGCGAAAGCTGCAGTGGGTAATGGTGCACTGCTCTCTGGGCAAGAAGTTCGCCTGATTTGTAACTAGGGGAGCATTTCCTGGGGTAGTGCCTCCACACTTCATTTCAGAGAGTAGTGTCTTGTGATTATAACTTACTGAATTTAAATTTCTGGTTGTTTTCATAAAATGGGCTGAATTTTTTTTATCTCGGATAATATTTTACGTGTGACAAATGCCATTTGAGCAGTTTAGTGCGTGCAGATTTTAGAAGCAGCAGAAATGAAGCATCTCTTTTCTTTGCCTGTGGCTACCGGGGGAGCTGACTCAGCTGACAACTGTTACCTTGCAGTAACTTCTGCTTGGTAATTTAACATCTGTTCTTTATTCCAGGCCTAGCCTCACAAACTCCTTTCCTTGTGGAAAAGGAGGTGGGAAAGGCATCCTTTTCTGTGTCTGCTTATTATGCCAGAGGGTTTTAAGCTTATTTTTTGTTCACAAAGATGGAAGTAACTGACTCTCAGGGACTGCTTTGGGGACTCTTCATCACAACTGATAGCAGCACTTAGCAATAGTGCTAAGTGGGAGTGTTGTGCTTGGGTGGGAGTGTTGATCTGCTGGAG
>NW_010542569.1:32498-69268 GCF_000687285.1 Phaethon lepturus | reverse complement strand
CGGCGGGCCGGCGCTCGGACTGCAGTCTTTCTCCTGGCTGGTGAAATGAGGAGAAGGGTGTTTGGGGGATTTTTCCTTCCTTTGCTGATGTAATGTGAGGACTATTTCTGAAAGTTCCGGGAAGGGGTGTCTGTGTTGAAGGGGCTTTTGATGTTTTCCTACAGTGAGGATTGCCGTAGGAATGTGGCAGTTTTTGATGGAAACATTTTTCTACCATTATTGTTTCTGAAAGTCGTTTTTTCTTTTTTATTGCCAGCCTTCTAGTCCCTCATCTATGTATTTATTTGTTCTGCTTCATCACTTTTCGTCTTTGCTTCTGAAGTTATACACAGTACTGCCCCAAACCCATTTCTTTTTATTCTTCTTCCTCTCTGTGCTTCTGCAATTCTGCTAAACTTATTTCTGTCATTTCCTTTTGCTGATTTTTGCTTGGTGGCTGTTGTTATGCTTTCCTCATTACTATTAAATGTTCTGTTACCTTTCTTTCCTTCCTTTCCTAAAATCCAGCTGTTCAGAATAAGCCAGAGGAGATAGACTGCGTCATTAACCTTGGTGTTTTGCTACCAGTGAAAGCTGAAAAAGCAAACCCTGGTTTCTTCCAAAAAGTAGTGAGCAGTACTCTTTTTTTTGGAGCTGTAAATCTGAATTGCTATTTATTTTTGCCTGATTGGAAGTAAATTATATGTGGAGATGATAATAAAGAAATTTACCTGGAACTATATTATCTTCTCCCATATAGTTAAAGAAATGGGACTGATTCTGAATAATTACTCTGCTAGAAGAGGAAAAGTTATACTCAGGCTAGTTTAATTATTTTGGTTTAGGAGGAGTTTTATTAATATACTGAGCATGTTCTCTCTTTTTCTGATGTCTTTTCTCTCTCTTTTCTCTGATTATGTAATCATACATAATAATGTCTCTTTTCTCTGATTATGTTAGGAAACAAAGCAGTGTACTGTGCAGTGAGATTGCAGGTCATAAGTGGGGTATTGCTGTAATACGTTGAAGCCCTTTCTCTTCGGTCCGCAGACAGAATAATATCTAGCATTAAAACTTGGGAATGTTCGTGGATTCTTCCACCATTTATAGCACTTACCCATCCTCAGTTTCATGATGAAAACTTTAATTGCTGTAAAGAATTTGGAGAAAATACAATATGCCTCACTGTTAACATTTGCTTTATGATTGTAAGTAACAAGTTCAATAGAGGTGACTGTAGCTATACAGAATGGAGAGGCGACTAAATGTTTATTGACAATATTTTTACTGAAGGAATGTGGTGCTGCAGGTGACCCAATGCCATCGATTTTTTTTCAGGACTTCTGATGGTGGAAAGACAGTTGGTACCATTGAAGTCAGTCTTGTGAAGATGGGAGAGCTAGAGGATGGGGAAACGGACCACATTGCAACAGATGCCCAGGATCAAAAGGTATAAACTCAGTTCATTGCACAAGTTAATTACAATGATCAGCTGCACCAAATGCCTAAATTACTAATTCCAAATTGAGTTAAGGACTTAATCAAAAGTTTCTGGAATAAAGTAGTATGTACATTTAATCTCCCTAAACTAAAAATAGTTATTCATAAAAATGTACAGGGTAATACTCTATCCTCAGTTTCCTAGTCCCTCCCCTTCTTTAGGAAAAAAAAGAGCTGATTTTGACCTCAACTGATCATATTTAATCACTTCTGATCAAAAAACTGTCCATAGAGATGCCATAAACCTGACTTCTTTTTCCCTTGGACAGTTCCTCTGTTTTCTGCCCTTGAAGTCCTGTTCACGTGGATTTTTATGTGCAACCTGTGCCCACAATACTGAAAAACTGGAAAGAATGACAGACAGGCAAGCCAAAGAAGAGGTGAATCCCCTTGCGAAGGGGCAGGTTCAGCTGCATTTCATGGGAGCACACAGTGGTGGGGAAAATCAGCGGGAGGGATGGTGCAGCAATGGTGCCTTCAGAGGGCTAGCACAGAGCAGCATTGACCAGAGGATGTATATAGGGATGCTGAGTTGGGGTGCTCATGGTGGTGGGACAAGAGGAAGGACAGAAGGGCTTGGAAGGGGCAAAAATGCTCTTAAGTAGGCAGGCTGTTGCAGGCAAAAGGGCTGGAGACTGGAGCTGGAGGTGGTATGGGGGGAGTGGATCTGAGAGGAATGGAGAACCAAAGGAGGGAGGGTGGAACAGATGGTCTGTCTCTATGATGACAAGAGGTTTGGGCTTGGCAGAGATTCAGAAATGACTCCTGAGAATGAGGAAATCAGGGTTTGAATGACTTGCAGTTAATAAAAAGGTCTCTCTAACTGGGTCCCCCTTACTGATGGCAACTGGCGTACCTGTACAGAGTTACCCCCTGCTATCCCTGCCTCTGCAGGCCCATTGTCACTGACAGAATTTTTGCAGCCCTAATGCTATCGTATACTGCTGTACACTATGGTGTATTCTGTTCTTTATGAAAAAAAACCAAACACAATAACTTTAGATAATGCTACAGGGAATGTAAAATTAAGGACAGCGTTTTTTTGTTTAGAACTAACATATAAGAATGTATTTTTGGAGAGAAGGGCATTTTTCTGCATATCTTTTCTGCTCAGCCAAAACAGGCTGCTTTTGGGGCAATCTCTGAGGGTAGATTTTACACTTCTCTTTTCACCATTCTTCTGAAAGGACCTCAACGCCCCTTTAGAACAATAGACCAGTTCCAAAGAAGCCAACAAATGCTGTTAAATCTTTCTGCTTTTGTGCTATAAAACTTCCACAAGATATGCAACATAAGATATTTTTTCAGCCTTCTCTTTCATTTATGTTTTCTTCCATTTCAAAATGTGGAATGAGACTTCTCATAATTATTTGAGATGTAATTAATGAGTTGTGCCTAGCTTGAGGGAACCAGAAGGCTTTAATAGCATCTTTCTGGGGGGTTCTAATACTTGTCAAGAAAGACCAACTTTGTGACAGCTGTATTTTCTATGGTCTTTAAAGGAGTCCTTAGCTTTTATGGATTAGTTGCATCATGGTGTCTTAATTAATATGTTCATATCGAGGATGCAATTGTGAGAATGTAGAGTTACTGAATTACTTCAAAGAAGTAAGTTCTGAATTAGGTTTGCTAACTCATTAGATAGATAAACTATGTGCAGGGAGTTGCGCATGGAAGAGTAAGGTGATAGTTAAATACAATCTGAGATACCAACTGGTAGAGAGTACGTCGTATCTTGCTCTTTGCTTCAAGCTCTGCAACAGAACACCTATAAACTGGGGAAGCCCTGGGAACAGAGCTCCCTATCACCTTTAGAGCTATCTATTTGGGTTTTTTTTCTGACTGGGGAAGGAGGAGCATTAAAAATATACATCCTAATAAATTTAGCATAGGTTCACATCAGTTGATTTTTCCATAAACTTTTTATACGTTTATTTTATATACTAATCTTATCGAAGAAATCTTCCGATTCATTTGTATAATAAATGACTTTAATCACAAACAGTGAGCACATTTTAAAGACTTCTTGTGGTTCCTACTTTTCCCTTCTTTAAAAATTTATGGAGTGCTTTCTGACACTGCATGTAAATACTGCCTTGTCAGAAGAAACCTTTCTGAAAGCACAGAACTTGTCAAAAATTATTTTAACCTCTGCCATTGTATTGGTAGGAAACCTGTTTTATTGTGGGATAGGTGATCATATTTTGCCATTTTCTCTGCTATAATTCTGATTGTGTTGCAGTATATTGGAACAGAAATACAAAGATAAAAATATAAATTATAATTAAGGGTTGGGATGTTATATTATCATTGACGTTTTTCAGTCTGCCATTTATAAACTGCTATGAATTTCCTTGTAACACCTGAATGCATTACATTTGTGGTTGCATTTCTTTTGTAGTGTGCACTGGTTCGTGAATGTACAGCCACTGAAGGCATAAGTGGTAAAGACAACTTGCCTTCATTAAATGCAGGTAAGTATTCTAACATCCGTAAAAGATGACTGTTGCAATGCTATATCAGATCATGAAGAAATTGCAAAGATTTGAGGCAGAACTCTTAAAAGGCTTTTCAAATGATGCACAATTTTTTAAGTTTAATATTTTAATGTTTTATACATATTTGACAGTATCATTTTGTTGAGAAATGTGAGGAAAACTTCCAGAAATGTCTATTATGCTTTCTGAAACACTGCTAAAATCTTCCACTCCTACATCTTTACTGTTCAATGTTTTTCAAGACTGTCAGTGACTTCAGTGGGCATGGAATTAACCTCAATAAGTTTTTGTCATGTCATTGCATTACATTCTGTTAAAGTAATTATGCATTGTTTGCAACTGAACACCCTGGAGAATTAATCTCTCTCATAGCTGAAAAAGTGGCCATTTCAGTTTGATCTGAAAGCTATATGTCCTAAAATGAAGGAAGCTGTTGGCAAGGCATTCTCAATTCTAGGTCAACTCTGGGCTTGAGTCTACAGTGTTGAATAGATCTATTTCTCTTTCATTATACTGAGAAATATTACATGCTGATGTGCTGCACCATAAAAGTTTTATTAGCCCAAGTTTATGAATCTCCATTACTTTGCTGTAACCATGTCACAGATAAGTTATATGGGTCATCTGAAACCACAGTGCTGTCAAGAATTCTGTGTATTTGCTGCATACAGTTGAAGAGAAATGTTACTGAAGTTTTGAAAAACCTCTTAAAACCTTTACTGAAACTTTTTCATATGACTTCACTGATAGGACAGGAGACTTACTAGACTAGCTTTGCAGTCTGAAGGAGGCACTAGAAACCTCCAAAAAATAGTTTTTTCCATGTATGAATGTTGTAATTTTTTTTCTGTGATTTGTTGAGACTACAACAGAAGAAGGGAAAAATGTTTTCTTCAGAACTGCCATTTCTTTTCATTGGTTCAATGTGAGACTAGATGTGTTTGTGGAAAAGATATTGAGAACTACTAAATACACAGGAACCACATCTGGCTCCAGAAATTCCTGAATTGAAAATAGCTAGAGGCATGGAGAGTATCTTACATCTCTAGGTGTCTATTTGTGTCTCTTCTTGGAGACAAGATAACAGAGCCCCTTGAATGATTTGGTCTAATTCAGTGCAGCCATTCCTTGATTCTGATTTTGTATGTCATCCAGATAAGTGAGTCTTAAAGAAATTACATTCCTGTTCAGAGAAAAATAATACTGATTCATAGCTGATTTTTTTTTTTCTTTTCCAATTTGCTGCCTCTGCTGAGTGGGTTTGATTGGGAGTTTTTGTTGGCTTTTTTTGGATGGGGAAATGCTGTAGTTTGGGGAATGTACTTTGTTGGAACTGTTAGGACTTCCAAGGTAGATGTCAGTTTTATGAATAATGAAGTTTAGAACACTTTGTCATGAGAATTTGCACATGATTCTACGGTATACCTAGACAGTGCTTAACACTTCTACCTTTATTGCTTTCATATACAAACATGCAACATAAAACCGCAACCTCCATCCTACCCAACATTGCAAGGGTTTATAAAATCAAACATAACATGGAGGCTTTTTGTCATTTTTTGGTTTTTTTTAAAAGAGTTGAGGGGAAAGAGCAGAACTGCAGATGCATATACAAGAAATGACAGCAGGCAGGATATTGGAAAGAGTTTTCAGTCACAGGAAGTTTGTTCTAATAAATACTTATACTTCATTCTGTTTTCCTGTACTTGTGACTTCCTCTTCACATCCCAGCATTGCCTCCACTTCCCTGTGGACACCTGGCACCAGTTCCAGGTTTTGTCAATCCCACTGTTTTTATTGAATTCTCAATTTCTTTCCTTAGAAAATTTTAGCTCTCCTTTTATACTCTCAGCCTCTTTGCCCAACCAGTAAGACTTCTTCCCCAGAATGTCTCCATGACTAGGCGTCATGTGACTCAAAGCTCTCTGTGTTGGCTGGAGACTGGCTTTCTCATATGGGTGCCAGTGCTGCCCTTAAGCATATTGTACCATGCACGAGCTCTGCCCAAAAAAGTATTCATCCACCTCGTGCAAATGCCATGTGCGCAGCTCTATTCGTATTAGAAGCTAGGAAGGACGCAAGAATTTTCAATAAAGGTAGACCCTTGGTGCATGTATGATGTGTTAAGCTCAGGTTTTGAGCTTTTACATACTGAGATTTCTTTCCCAAGGCTTATGTTGTTGTCAGATCTGTGTGGATTGCCATGGATATGGTAAAACGCACATCTCTGTAAAAGATTTACTTTCAGAATTCAAGTTTATAAAGCACAGAACTTTCTATTGCAGATTTCTGGCCTCATTCTGTGCAGCTGGACCATCTTAACTGAAAATTTAAAAAAAAAAATCAGTTTAAGCCAGACAAATTTCAGTGCGGCAAAATTAGAGGCAATCAAAAACAAGGACAGAAGGGAAAGTAGAAGTATCAGTAATGTGGCAGAAGATACTATAGACGACTTGATAACACCACCATTGCCTCCACTACTTTCTCTGCTGTGTACATACAGAACTGTCTACAGTACAGTATATATTCCATATACATATATATTTAGTTGTCGAGATTTATCCCCAGCTGGCAGCTAGGCAGCATGCAGCTGCTTGCTCACTGCCCCCACAGTGGGACTGGGGAGAGAATCAGAAGAGTAAAAGTGAAGAAACTTGTGGGTTGAGATAAAGAAAGTTTAATAGGTAAAGCAAAAGCCGTGCACACAAGCAAAGCAAAACAAGGAATCCACTCACCGCTTCCCATAGGCAGGCAGGTGTTCAGCCATCTCCAGAACAGAAGGGCTCCATCACATGTAATGGTTACTTGTTAAGACAAACGCCATAACTCCAAACGTACCCCACAGGGTAACAAATACTGCCAGTAAACCTGCTCCAGCGTGTGCTCCTCTCTCTCCACGGGTCCACAGGTCCTGCCAGGAACCTGCTCCAGTGTGGGCTTCCCATGGGGTCACAGCCTCCTTTGGGCATCCCCCTGACAGGCTGCAGGTGGAGATCTGCTCCACCATGGAGCTCCATGGACTGCAGGGGAGCAGCCTGCCTCACCATGGTCTTCACCACAGGCTGCAGGGGAATCTCTGCTCCAGCACCTGGAGCACCTCCTGCCTCCTTCTTCACTGACCTTGGTGTCTGCAGAGCTGTTCCTCTCACATATTCTCAATTCTCTCTCCAGCTGCGATTGCTGTGGCATTTTTTCCCCCTTCTTAATTATGTTATCCCCGAGGCACTACCACTGTCGCTCATGGGCTTGTCCTTGGCCAGCAGTAGGTCCATCCTGGAGCCAGCTGGCATTGGCTGTATTGGACAGAGGGGAAGCTTCTAGCAACTTCTCACAGAAGCCACCCCTGCAGCCCCCCCACTACCAAAACCTTGCCACGCAAACCCTATACATTAATACATGTGAATACTGTTGTAAGGATTTCTGGTTCTTTCTGTCTTATGCTGTTTATCAGGCCTTCAAACCTATGAAACTGAAAAAATACCCCTATGTGAATCTTTAAGCCTGTAGGCATAGATGCACATTGGCATTCTTTTGAAATTTAAATCTTAATATAAGGAGCTCACAGCCCTAAAGTGAGTTATGAGGCACTTACTGAGTTGAGTGGGAATGAGCATCATATTTCACAGAGGCTTATCACTATTCCATTTATACCCCAAGAGACTGAAGCTATAGGTCTCAAAATTCTGTTACTTATTTATAACACTGGAGTGTTTGCCAATTGTTGGCATGTAAACATATCATGCTTTACAATGAAAAAGGGAATAAAAGTAATTGAAATGAAGCAAAAATTAAGAAAGTTAAAATTATTCTTCCTGAGATGATACGCGTAATACACCTGTGCTACAAAGGAAGATATAAATAGAAACACTGTTAGTAAATTAGTATATGATAGCAGTATGTTTTGATCTATGTTCAATAGGGAACAAAAATAAAAACAGAGTATTCAATCTTTTATTAATTTTTATTTTACTTGCAGGGGAAGCAGTGTGAAGGAAATTGCATGGAATAAAAAGCACAGAGGTCTTTAAATTTAAAACAAGAATGTCCAAAAATATGGATGGTTAAATATATGGCATTGGCTTTTGGGCTTCATGCTATAGAGAAAGGCTTTTAAAGTATTTTTTTCCTTTTATTTTAACTACTGCAGTTCATCTGGATTTTTTTTTTCCCCAGTGTCTTTCATGATCACTGTCTAAATGCAGGAAGGATTACCTTTATTAAACTTTCACTCATTTTAATAACTACTTTTTATGAAAACCAAATCGAGTCTTGCCATTCTTACTGTTTGGGTGGTTTTACATGCCTTCTGGATTTCTTTTCTAGACAACTGTTTGTAATTAGAAAGCAATTATTATTGTAGTTGGAAAGGAAAGTACATCTGAGGTTTTTATGGAATAACATGTCTTCAGCAGTTCTATTAATAAGAAAACAAAGTATTGTGCCATTCCTGTTGACAGTCTCAATCTTAAGCAATACTGCAAATGGGAATTATTTGGATTCTTTGTGAAATAAAAATTCCAGGCTTTTTTCTGAGTTTGTAAATGAAATTTTCTTCATAAACCCAGGAGAGATGTTTTGGCCATGTTTTAAAACTTGCGACTTGCGATTATCCCTATCTGAAAATTCAGACGTGGAGGTAGTACCTGAAGACTAGTTTAATAATTCTAACAATGATGAAAGTCACAGCTTTGGATCCACATTTTCAAAGTGATTCCTAGTGTCCTGTTGGTTTTTTTGTTTGGTTTTGTTTTTTTCCTGCGATGGTGGTGTAGATAGTGGGGAGATGGGAGGAAAGAGGTTGTGGAGCTATTTGTGCATTAGGTTCTCACAAGCAAATGTGAATTTTTAAATGTAATAGATTCTGAGTGCCTATTTAAGGGCTGTTCTTGGAAAAACATCCTTTGATAGCTTCTTAGGAAGTAGATAGAAAAAGGTAAAATAGAGAAAAGAGTCTTTTCTGTCATTTGAAATGTCCTGATAAAAAGTATCAGCCTGATTCCTAGTGGTGGCACTGAATAAATTAAAAAAAAAAAAAAAAGCCAAAACCAAAATCCAAGAAAAACACCAACCCAAAATTATTATCTGTTTTGGCAGGTTTCTGTTTAAGGATAGACCTGAATCAGCCCTTAGTTTCTTGAGCTCTCCCTGACATCTGAAGATTGTCATTCCCTGTCTTGTTAATAGAAGATGATCAGTGCCATATGTCTACTTTGTGGATTGACAGATGCTATCAATATTATTGACAAAACTGATTTTGTTAATTAGAAGAATCTCAAGAAAAGAGGAAGAAAATATGAAATCATTACAGCATATTTTAATCAAGTAGTATAATGAAGCCCGGACACAGGATGTAAATTGATCATAGACACAGGACTTGGAGGTGTGGGGTTTTTTTTTTTGTAGTGGAGAATAGTTGAGTCTGTGTGGTGAAGATTCTCAAGCTGTAAAATGTGTGTAAAGATGCTTGAACATCTCTTTGTGTTTTGTATTTTGGGTGTTAGTAGTAAAGAAAAATTGCTGTTATTCACATGCCATGGCTATCAAGCCTCTATTAGGTTTATTTCATAACAGTAAGTCGGAATTTAGTTTTTGTAAGTAAAATCATTAGTAAATAAAAGTAAAATGGCTCTAAAAAGGCTTCCAGTTTCTCATCAAAGATTAATGATTAAAGAGATCTCAGCAGAGTGATGGGAATAGAAAACCATACATCTTCAATTACTTAAAAGATGATTATTTAAAACATTCCTTTATTTAGGAGTTGCCAACAACCAACCATTTTACTACAGAACCTGTGGTCTTGTTTTAGACTTTTCCTGAAGGACTTCGGTTAAAAAACGGTTTGATTAGATAGACAAGACAGTTTGTGTATCTTCAATAACTTGGTCTGTGTTTTTATTCTCTATAAATCAGCCTACGTAGGCAATAATGGTGGCAGTGAGTTGTGAAGCTGAAATTTCTATTAGTAGATGTCATTTTGACAGCAACCGTTTCCTTGCAGTGCACACGGGAAATGCATTCCTTTGAGTTATAGACTGTTCAGTGGCAGAACAATGGGAGCCTGCTCTAAGGCAGCTTTTTCCAGAAGGCTGATAGAAAGGTGCTGTTGGAGGATTTGGGTGGCTATCCAAAGTCATTCTGAGAGGGGTGTGTGTGTGTGTGTGTGTGTGTGTGTGTGTTAAATGACAATCATTTGTCTCCGAGTGAGCTTATGAAAGTAGTCAAACAAAACTTTTCTTTCTCAGTTTTTCCCCTGTTTGCTTCTCCTGGAAAATTAGTTAAGATTAGTTGGGGAAAAAAGGAAAGGAGAGAGTAGAAATTTCCCACCTTTTTTATAGAGCATCACTGTAAGATCTGAATGGAAATGTAGCCAACATGAGAGCTTTAAGATAAAAAAAATGGGGGTTTTAAGCATAACCTTCCAAGGCATCAAGTAACGTGATTTTCCTATGTCAAGTTACAATAGCGATCCGAGAACAGTGCGTGTAACGTATTTACAGGATTGTTATATTTATCTCTATGTAGTGGCAGCCTCTTGACCATGTCAGTGGTCAAGTTGACTCTAAAATGGCATCTTTTTGACCATGTTAGTGGTCAAGTTTCCTTTAATGTAGATGCACACCCTCTATTTGTATTAATGAACTACTGTGTGTGCGTATCATGGAGAAGGTGCATCAGGTATAGCTAAACTCTGAGGCATGCTTCACTTGTCCCATGCAATTTATTAGCAATGTGAGTGATTCTAGCAAATGGTAAGTGATGGCGTTGACTGTATGTGAGTTCGTTGTTTATTTGTGTGTTCTGTTTTTCCTAACTGTATCTTAAGTATAAGAATAGAGAGCATAATTTACATTCTCACTATACTGAAATGCTAAATTCACAGGATACCTACTGTGCAGGTAAAGTGTGATTTATCTACTGTGCTAGTAATACTTTGTCCTCCACATGCTGCTATAATAAATAAAAATTTAATGTTTTTAATATAATTTTAATGGTTTGAAAATTAATTCAGGAAGCAAGGGGGTAAATAATGTATTATTTTTGGATGGAATTGTTGTCATAAATTTTCAAAGAGTCCTATAACCATGGTAAAGCAATGATACAATTTTTCCTCTCTGCAGTGTTAAAAAACCCGATCTGTAAGTTATATAGATTCCCTACTTCTGACAACAAGTGGATGCGGATTCGGGAACAGATGGCTGAGACCACTCTCTCTTTCCATGTTCCTAAAGAACTGATCAATCTGCACATAAAGGAGGACATGAGAAGGTAAGGAAGAAGAAGTAGCAATAGTAAATACTAAATTTTATTTTTCTGAGTTGGAATAATGTGGTGAGCTAAAAATATTAATTTGTACTATGAAATAGGCAAAATGTAGCAATCTTTTTGGCTTGTAAGAATTTACAGCTGTAACTGAACAACAGAATTGATTGCTCATGATTTTTAGAACTCCAGTGACTTTATAAGTTCTGAGCAATGAGCTGTGCTAGAGTGCAGTCATAACTTTAAATGTGTAAGCATCAGCATACAGTTAACAATATAAATATTCTGAAAAGTTACTATTTTATAAAGAAACAACACAGGGCAAAGTTGTGAACTACATTGTAATGTGTTTGGCTTTGTGTCTGGGCAGCGCTAATATCACAGACAAGCAATGGAAAATGACATGGTTGTCGTTAATAAAGGAGCAATGAGAATATAAATCACATTCCTCCTACTAATGTAAATTAGTTGGCATAAGAAAAGGATGCCAAAGTAATGTAAGTTTAAAACCTTTCTTTGTGTTTGGCCTTGTAACCAGGAGAGACACTGAGTATCATTACAATACGTATGGCCTGGGATAAAAGAGGATAGGGAGCACAGATGTCCCAAAATCCTTTGTATGTCCAAATTCCCACTGCAGCGACTAAAATGGCAGCCTCTCCTTGAATACGTGTAAGCTGTGCTGATACAACTGTGGAAAAATCAGTATTTTAAGCAGTCCGGGGCTCCCCTGAAAGCATACCTTCCTTTTCTAATGATAATGGATGGTGCAGTAGAAGACATTGCCTCTCACCCTGTGAAAGTTGCCTCACACATAGGTGGGCATCTGGTCTCATGTTTAAGAGTAACACTGTGAGCTAGTGCTGCATCCCAAAGCCATCCTGTGCACTTCCAGGCAACTCCCTCCATCAGAGAGGGTTGCTTACAGTGGTTGGTTGTCCTGCAGTAGGAGCTTCTTTTCTTTTTTATCCCCCCCATCTACTGCTTCTGTATGATCTTTTTATGCCAATAAACAGCATGTGGGAGACCAGAATCTTGCTTTTAATAAAGTCAATGGACTGACACATACTTATGCATGGTGATGATGGGTTATAAAAATCATATGAATTGTTATAATACTTTATTTTATTCATTTACTACTGCGTTTAGGCATTTATGGCCTGATCTTGTTTGAGAATACTAATGTGTGAGGGTTTTTTAGTAAGCAATAAAAATAGATTATGCTGACTTGCACAGTTCATCCTCTTCCCAGATTTTCATTTCCCCTGTGGGTAAATGCCTATTAAATGTTAGAGGATTACTTTAACCACTTTTACTACTACTATGTTATTTTCTCCAAGGACGTAATAGTGCTTGCTGTTATTTCATATTATAGCATTCACCTCTTCGGATAAAGTCGTAGTAAAGAATCACCATGGTTTGTTTTTTTTAATGATTATTCAAAACTCACCAAAATAAAGAAAAGCTTTGAGGAAGAAACAGAAATAAAAGTCGCTCAAAGATTGAGGCAAGTGGTTCTGATTTTCCTGACTGCCAATGTGGTTAGTTGCTCAATCCTAGTAGAAAGTGTGGGTGTGAGAAAAAGAGAGACAAAGTGGTTGTATCAATCTAAGGGAGGAGGTGAGACCGACCAAGAGTGTCAGGGACTTGTGGTAGGATACTAGCAGATGGTGGGAATAGGGGCAGCTGTGTCACCTATCATCTTGCAAGCGTGTAGGTTGGAGCTTCAGCTTCGTATGGGCTTTGCTTTTTGAAATAATTGCAAAGATGTGTACTCTTGTGGACTCCTTGCACTTGTAAACTAGGAGGATATTGTTATGTTAGTTCTTGAACTCGTACAAAACTTACACTGTATCATCTTGAGGCTATTCTCTTCTGAAGTATTCTTCTCTGCATCTTTTTTCCCCAGTTAGTATAAAAGAATAAGTATTTTTGTCTCAGAGGCCACTTCTTCTCATCCTCAGCCTGTTTCATTTTATTCCTGTTGTGGCTTCAATATAGTTAGGTCTGAAGCAGTTACCTCTAAAAAATAACCAAGTGAAGTGTTAATCCCATTCAGTATTGTATTTTAAATTGTAATTTAAATTACCTTTTCTCACAGCTCTTAAGATTGTTTATCTCTTGATGAAACTACAGTGTTCCTTGTTAACCAAACTTTTTCATTTACTGATGTGATACTCTGAAATATGTAATGTCTAAGGATGTTTAAATTTTTTTTTCAACATGAAATAATGTTTCTAAAGATATGCATGCATTAAAGATTTTATCCTTCAAACCTCCCTGGCAGAAGCTTTAATAGGAGCTGTGAGGTCATTTTTATTGTTCTAATAAGGGTCATAGAGTCTGCTTTGCTGGTTTTTATTAAGAAATTATTTCTGTTTCCTCTTCAAGGTTTTCCAATGAGTCCTTCCCCCTGTTTTTAATATTTCTTTACACAAATCTTGTCCAGATATTTTGCATCTATCATGCAAGATTAGCCAAGTAGTTCTTTGAACCTAATGATTATAAAAAAGACTTAGTAGCACTAGATCAGCCAGCAAGAGAATTAGGAGACTCTAGTAGAAGTCACAGTACACGTGTCTTTCAGATTTGCCATCAAAGCTCTATTGAGTTCCTTGGAACCAAACTTGGCTTTGTTTGGAAGGAAATTCCACCTACTTAGGGCTGAATTTGCCCCATGGCATTTGTGGTCACAACTCATAAACAAATTTCAAGGATAAATTGCTGAACTTTCCCAGAACCCTCTCTCCAGAGTACAAAGTACACTCAGGTTTTCCTCCTGCATCAGGACTGGCTGTCCTGTCCCAACTCCAGTAGCCTTTTCTTGTGCAAATCTATGCTGTTTGTGTGTTTTCTGATTTCTTTCTTGTAACATTACAGAACACGGACAAAGTTCAGACTGTCTGAAAGATATGTGTATTTCTACTACCTTTTAATACACAACTTCCATAAAGAAATGGAGACCCGGGCAGCAATGCCATCACATTTAGATGGGCACTGTTAATATGCTGTCCACCTAAAGGACTTTTAAAACATTACTTCAAGTAACTACTTAGCAAAAATGTTCAAAGTAGTAATGTTTTCGATGCTTAAAAAAATCCCCAAACATGTTAGTAAAATGTAGCTTAAATACATGCATATGCAGTATTTACCCCATTGTGCATCAAAAAGCATGTAAAACCTTTCTCTTCTCATTCTCCATCAGTTACTGCGTAGAGGAATACAAGTATGTGAATGTAAGTGTAACTTGAATTTTTGTGAGTAGTGTTTAGACAATTGCCCTCTGCAAACATGATCAGTTTAAAACCCACTAATTTTTAAAACAAAGGATAAAATATATCGTAATGTATGAACAGTACATAAGTCCATGTCCTCTTGATTTCACTGTTCGTAACTCATTTTGGAAAAGATGGCCTCTGTGAAAGTCTAAGAGGAGTTTTCATATCAGACTTAATGAAGTAAAATTTGCTGGGCTTTACTTTGGGTGTTTAAAGTTGTAGTGCATTGGAATGGAGTAACATTACCTGATATGTTTTGTGATAGCTACCTCTACATATCATTACCTATTATTCAGCAGTTCTGAAAACTATAAAATGGTACCTTACATTCTGACTGTCCTGTCAGAGAGGGGTTTTTTGTTGTTTTCTGCAAAATCCACCCAGGTTTTAAGACTCCAGAAGATCATTCTGTACCAGTCAGCGATGCTTCTCAGAGACTAGCTGGTAAAATTTCCAGATGTTATATTTGTGTACAGCATGCCCCGGTCTTAAAGAAGTCCATATTGAGCAGATTATATAACTTGTAGGTCTTACTAGAGCCTCCCACATTATAGTGAAGGACAATACAAAACCAAAAAAAAAAATTACAGCCTTTTTCTCAAGATTATAACTATTTTTATTATAGTTATCAAGATGATAACTATTTGACAGACTCAAATTCTGTCATCACAAAAAGCATTTGAATTTTTACGTCCTTAACTAGAGATTTTGCACTTGCCAGTACATATCTGTGGTTCTAATAGCACTGAGTTGGGTATAATTTTGTCAGTTCATGTCAGTGGGGGCACAGAGAATATAAATTAGAAGTGTTAAGGCATTAAGGTGATCAAAAAAGCTTTGTACAGTTTTATTATGTTGCTTATGTCATAAAGATCCACACTGTTTTATTTTGAATGAGGCACTCTGATTAGTAAATTGGGAAAAAAAGAAAACAGAAACCCCAAAAAATGTTTAAGTCCTTGATTAATCATGCAATTAATAGTGTGATTAATCTTGCAACATATATGATGGTGGTTCAGCCTGGAAAAGAGAAGGCTCCGGGGACACCTTATTGCAGCCTTCCAGAGGGCTTAGAAGAAAGATGGGGACAGACTTTTTAGCAGGGCCTCTTGTGATAGGACAAGGAGTAATGGTTTCAAACTAAAAGATGGCAGATTTAGACTAGATGCAAGGAAGAAGTTTTTCCCAGTGTGGGTGGTGAAACCCTGGCCCAGGTTGCCCAGAGAGGTGGTAGATGTCCCATCGCTGGAAACATTCCAGGTCAGACTGGACGGGGCTCTGAGCAACCTGATCTAGTTGAAGATGCCCCTGCTCACTGCAGAGGGGTGGGACTAGATGACCCTTAAAAGGTCCCTTCCAACCCAAAGATTCTATGATTCCAAGCTGAAACAAAGAAGTGAAGTTATAAATATAAACTATGAGAGTAAATTGTTTCTGTTTATGCCATAGAGCTGGAGCAACATTGTCTTAAGCCAATTCCAGTGTTTCTGATGAAACAGTAAAATTTGAAAAACCACCAGACAAAAAAACACCTAAAACAATTCTATACACCATTTCTAGTTACTAAAATTTAATTTAGGATTAAAGTGTAAATTCCACTGATGGATGCCATTCTGAGTATTACTGAATTTGAGACTCTCTGCAGTTGTGATACAAGAGAATTACGCTCTGCTATTAAATGTGAATCATAGAATTAACCTCAAATGATCATGCTGTTTGAAGATCTTGAGTCTTTCAGAGATAAACTCAGGTAATAAAATATCCAAGGATTGAAAGAGTTTTAAGGCAGGAAGGAATGGGTTTAATTTAGCTTATATATTGTCTACACTTTTGGATAATAAAAAGGGGATGCTGGTGGATAGAAATGGAAAAGGAACTTAAAAATGCCAGCTCTCAGGAACAATATAAAAGATTTTCAACCCTTTGCAAATCCTAGTCTATTCTGCATATATACATAGAAGGGACAAGTTTTAAAATATTTTTAATGTGTTTGATGTCTTGTTTTTGGGGGATGGTTTGTTTGGTTTTGTTTATGGTTTTTTGCATATTTTTTTTTAAACAAATAGTTAAGGCATGCAAAACATAGGCACAGCCAACATTTTAGTTTTTAGTTACCTGTTAGGTCAGTCTTACCAGAACCTGGGAAATTCTGTAAGAAGACAAAAATGGCAACTGTTTTCAAGAGGCTCTAAATTAAAACTATTAGGAAAAAAATATCCTTTTATTCGGTTTTGTGGTAGCTTCCCCAGAAGGGATCAATTACTAATACTCTGTAATTATTTGTCTTTTTTAGAAGCAATATAATGAAAAGGCTATGATTCTTTTATTTTGGGAGAGAATGTTATATTGTTTTGATGTCTTATTGCCTGTATATCACAGGACCATAACTTGTGGTAAAGAAAAATAAGAATAACTTTATCTGCTTCTGTTCTACAAAAAAAGATGAAATGGTTATCCATAACCATGTACACTTTAAACTAAACTTCGTTAGCAAAATTCCTTTCCTTAGAAGGAAGCTTCTAAGCTTCCTTTACTTACGAGTGATTGAGTCATGCCCCAAAGCTTATAGTGTATATTTACTGTGAAGCTCCTGTTTGATAATATTCAGAACTTGTTACATTTATAATGTTATAAAACTTTTGCAAATATAATCTCTAGAAATGTCTCATCTTGTTTTGAATCCTGCTAAGCACTTTGCTTCTGATGTTTCGTGAAAGTGGATTTTAGAAGCTAATTTTGCTTGATGGAGGCAAAAATCACTTCCTTTTCTCGGTTTTGACTTTGTCATGTTTGCTTCACTGGGAATTGCATCACTGGATTTTCGAAGCTGAATGAATCAAAAATTACTCCTTTGTCTTCATACAGCATTTGTGGTTTATGTGCTATTATCATATGTCCTCTTAATTATTTCTTCTTCATATAATTACACTGATCTTTTCAACTTCATCTTTTAATTTGTGAAGATCTGTGCTGTGTCCTTTAATGATGTGAATGGCTGTTCCTGCTGTTCCCTTTTCTGAGACAGAATAATCAGATCCAAAGAAGTTCTTTGAGAGAATGCCCCCTTCTGACTCATCTTGCTCATCTTAACATCTTGCTGCTGTTTTTTTTGCTTTTTTGATTTTATTGTCACTGACCACAGGTTTTCACTGTGATTTCCACAACGGTGTCTGTTCAAGCTAGTGGTATTTTGCAAAAACAAATTCATTTGGAACATGATTTCATTATTAGGGATTCCTTCAAATACTTTTTGAACAGGATGCATACCACGTGTTCAAAGTACTCCTTACAGAATTCAGTATTTTGTATTTTCAGCATTACAGAATCATAGAATCTTTGGGTTGGAAGGGACCTTTAAGGGTCATCTAGTTCCACCCCCCCTGCAGTGAGCAGGGACATCTTCAACTAGATCAGGTTGCTCAGAGCCCCGTCCAGTCTGACCTGGAATGTTTCCAGCAATGGGCCATCTACCACCTCTCTGGGCAACCTGGGCCAGGGTTTCGCCACCCTCACTGTGAAAAATTTCTTCCTTGCATCTAGTCTAAATCTACCCTCTTTTAGTTTGAAACTGTTACCCCTTGCCTTATCGCTACAGGCCCTGCTAAGAAGTCTGTCCTCATGTTTCTTCTAAGCCCCCTTGAAGTACTGGAAGGCTGCAATAAGGTCTCCCTGGAGCCTTCTCTTCTCCAGGCTGAACCACCCCAACTCTTTCAGCCTGTCCTTATAGGAGAGGTGTTCCATCCCCCTGATCATTTTTGTGGCCTTCTCTGGACCTGCTCCAACAGGTCCATGTCTTTCCTGTGCTGAGGGCTCCAGAGCTGGACGCAGCCCTGCAGGTGGGGTCTCACCAGAGCGGAGTAGAGGGGCAGAATCACTTCCCTCGACCTGCTGGCCATGCTTCTTGTGATGCAGCCCAAGATACAGTTGGTCTTCTGGGCTCCAAGCGCCCGTTGCCAGCTCATGTCCAGCTTTTCATCCACCAGTACCCCCAAGTCCTTCTTGGCAGGGCTGCTCTCAATCCCTTCATCCCCCAGCCTGTATTGATATCAGAGGTTGCCCCAACCCAGATGCAGGACCCTGCACTTAGCCTTGTTGAACCTTATGAGGTTCACACAGGCCCACTTCTTGGGGCCCAGGTCCCTCTGGATGGCATCCTGGCACTCAGGCATGTCAACTGCACCACTCAGCTTGGTGTCATCTGCAAACTTGCTGAGAGTGCCCTTGATCCCACTATGTCATTGATGAAGGTATTAAAGGCTACTGGTCCCAATATGGACCCCTGAGGGACACCACTCATCACCTATCTCCATCTGGGCATTGAGCCATTGACCACTACTCTGGATGTGACCATCCAAACCATTCCTCATCCACCGAACAGTCCACCAATCAAATGGGCATCTCTCCCATTTAGAGAGAAGGATGTTGTGGGGGACCATGTCAAAGGCCTTACAGAAGTCAGATAGATGACATTGGTAGGCCTTTCCTTGTCCACTGATGTGGTCACTCCATCTTAGAAGGCCACTAGGTTGGTCAGGCAGGACTTGCCCTTGGTGAAGCCATGCTGACTGTCTCAAATCACCTCCCTGTCCTCCATGTGCCTTAGCATAGTCTCTAGGAAGATCTGTTGCATGATCTTCCTAGGCACAGAGTTGAGGCCGACAGGTTGGTAGTTCCCAGGGTCCTCCTTGCTACCTTTTTTAAAGATGGGTGCAATGTTACCCTTTTTGCAATCTCCAGGGACCACCTTACTGCCAGGACTTTTCAAATATCATGGGGAGTGGCTTGGCAACTACATCAGCCAGTTCCCCAAGGACTCTGGGATGCATCTCATCAGGTCCCATAGATTTGTGCATGTTCAGGTTCCTCAGGTGGTCATAAACCTGATCTTCTCTTACTTAGCTCCTCCAGTCCCTGTCTTGCAGGCCATCCCCTCGAGAGGTGTGGGAATAGAGACTGCCAGTGAAGACCGAGGCAAAGTCGTCATTCAGTACCTCAGCCTTCTCATCCATTGTTGCCAGTCTTGCTCATCAAGGGGGGTGCGCTTTCTTTGACCTTCCTTTTCTGGCTGATGTGCCTGTAGAAGCCCTTATTATTCTTCGCATCCCTTGCCAAGTTCAGCTCCACCTGCCCCTTGGCCCTCCTGACCTCAGCCCTACACAACTGGGCAGTGTCCCTGTACTCTTCCCAGGATACCTGTCCCTGCTTCCACTGCCTCTGCATTTCCTTCCTGCCCTTTAGTTTGACCAGTAGGTCTCCACTCAGCCATGCTGGTCTCATGCCACCTTTGCTTGATTTCTTACACCTGGGGCTCAAGAGCTCTTGTGCTCTATGGAAAGTGTCCTTAAAAATCTGCCAGCTCTGTTCTGCTCCCTTGTCCCTGAGGGCAGTTTTTCAGGGGGTTCCTATTGACTAGCTTCTTGAAGAGCTGGCATTTTGCTTTCCTAAAATTCAGGGTCCTGACTTTACTCTTTGCCTGCTCCATATCCCTCAGGACTGCAAACTCCACCAGTGCATGATCACTGCAGCCCAGGCTGCCTCCAATCTTGACGTCACCAGTTAGCTCACTTGTGTTGGTGAGCGATAGGTCCAGTACAGCAGCATTGGTGATCAGTAGGTGCAATATGGCATTGAATATGTTTCCTTTAGTTGTTGTTTAGTTCCTTCTAAGTTGTTCCTATATCCTCATATCCAAAGTGACGAGATACTTTTTGTTAGTCATTGGAGTGCATGGCACAAAGCAGAGACTGTTTAGGTAGAAATTATCAACATGAATAATAAAGGAAATTCTCTGTACCTCTTTCAGGTACTTTTAGTGGTTTACTATAGTTTACACCTAAGATGTTCTTAAAAGTAAAAAAAAAAAAAAAAAAGCATGAGTTGATAAATCAAAAAGCAGAATAGTTGTCCGAGCCTTGGGTACTCAATCATCATTTGATAATGGGTTTCAATGAAGGCACAGATCCTCCTAAACCGTCCTGCATATCAGTGTAACAGCTTGTGCAATGAGTGTACTGCCCATCAGCAGGGGAAGGCTGGGTAAAGCTCAAGCCTCCTGAAAGGCAAAAGTGCCCACAGTTTGTAGCTATCTAAATCAGTAACTCATTCAGAGTAGAAGTTGTTGTTGGTTTTTAAGTAGGAGCCTGAAATGAAGGTTCATGGCACTTTTAATAGTTCTGTGGGATCCTTAGGCATCTCATACCTTGCTCTTAAAATTTTTCATCACTTTGAAATTGTGTTGTGTTAGCACCAATGATCATTAATCTTTATACTAACAATCAGCATGGTATATAGTGCTTTCAGCAGATCAGGATCCAATACTGATTTTTTCTTGCCATAAAGGCAGAAGAGAGTTGTTAAGAAAGGGTAACAGCTAGATTTTAGATTTTTTTTTTTTAATGAGGAACTGCTTCCAACCATAATGGGAAGTGCTCGGTGAAAGCTGGCATAATTAGTCTGCTAAAGGAAAGAATGGATGTGAAAAACAGAAAGTACCTGAGAAAGGCTTAAAAATAAGCGACTTAGCTAACGTTTTAAGTGGATGAGGAGAGATGGGACAGACCATTTACATCAACATTCTGGTTAGGTGTAAATGGGGTAAATGTCAAGGCCACCAAGGAAGATATTGAAGTAATCAAGGTAGGAGACAATGATAAAGTTGAGACACGCTTCTGGGTGGGAGTTTCTGTTGTGCATTGACAGAAAAGACTATCCAGCAGACAGTTTGAGGCACTGAACAGCAAGAGGCAAAGCTTGGATTTGATTCTGTAAGAAGAGTTGAAGCTGATGCTGAGCACAGGATCTGTCATGGTGATGAGTGCAATTACCTGGAAAAGACTTAGAGAGGGGATTTGGAGTGGGGGAAGAAGATGATAAATAGCTCCATTTTAACAATATTGAGTTTGCTCTGAGCTTACAGCTCTGTTGACAAGCTATTCAAAATACCATGGCTGCATTGAAAAGGTGAAGCACTATCTGATTTGCCCTTTGTAGAACCAATATATATTATAAATATTAGTTTTCTTTTATAGCACAATTGTTGTTTGACACAATTATGGGTTGAAGTGTGTTTTTAAAGTTATTAAATGAAATATGTCCGGTATAAGTATTATAGTATTATTAAAACAAATCAAAGATTTTTTTATTATTGTTATTGTGGGTATTAGTACGAACTATAAACTTCCAAATTTGAAAAATACTATGTTTCTTCAATTTGTTTACTTTTGGGAGGGGCCCTTCATGATAATGATAATAAAGCTTGTTACTATGGAATATTGTTGATGGAGCTTAGATACAGGAAAGACAATTCTTTTTTCATCCATAACTCAGAGTTGTACCGAGTCAACAACAGCAGTGACAAATAGTATGAAATCACAAGACACAAATACTATCTAAATCCTGTCTTACATATTTTGTATTTGGAAAAAAGATATAAAATATGCAAGAAGGCTGTTTTTGGAGGAATAGTGTCTGTGCCATATAACCCTGTTATCTCATGATTTTGATTTTACTTTACTTTTAAATGTGAATAAATTTAGAAAAGGTAGTATTGGTCATTTCCATGCTTTATATGCTCTAGATTACTATGAAACTGCACGCTTACTTTATTCAAACATTGCAGATAAGATGTGTCTTTTTATGACATACTAGCAGCTGTATTTTATTTCAGTGATGTGTATGTGTTTCTCAGATGAAACAAATACGTGCCATGTTGACAATGGTAGGAACAGGATTTGACATTCCTTGAAAACATGTTAACGTTAATATGGTGGGATTTGAGCTTTCCCTTCCGGTTGCTGTTGGTGTCAATGGAGTTAACTCATAGTCAGCCAGTTAAACCAGTGTTGGGTTTGGTTGGATATTCAAGGGGTTTCTACCCCTGCTGTTGATGGACTTGAGCATGGGACCAACAGCTCCAGGAGTGGGCTTAGATAGAAGCGGGGGAGCAGAGCCTCAGCAGTCAAAATGTTTCCATTTTGATACTTTCAAGGACGTGTGTAAACAAAACAGTGTTTTTTCTGCTTCCAGTGCAATCTGTCTGATTTTGATTGTCATCTTAACCAGGAGCAGAATTCTGCCTATGTAGCTTACTCTAATACTGTTCATGCTAATGCAAAGCTAATAATGATGGGGAAAACATCAATGTATCAGTGTGGGGCTTTTCTGTTTAAGAAATACTTAAACTCTATGTTCCTGTGCTGCAGTCTCATTGGTCTTTTTTCTCCCCTCTTTTCTGAGACTTCCAAGAATTGCAGTGAAACAGTCTGCTTGATACTTTGAAGAAAATGAGGAAAACTAGTTGATCGTGCTGCACAAGTTTTCTCCTGATAATTCCAAGTGTTCGAAGACTCAAGATCTTTCATTTTCAGTTTCTTTAAAAGCAGGTCCCCCAAAGTGATCTGGGCTAGATGTAGGATGAAATTACTTTGCAAGTAGGGAAAATAAAACAGAAAGCCCAGTGTACTGTAACTATGATTGTTTGTGTAGGAAATTAAAGTGATCTGTATTTCACTTAGGTCAGCTCTCTAGAGTGTACAGGAAAACTGATAATTTGCTAAAGGATTTCCTTTGGGATTTTCAGTTACATGTTTGGTTACCATAACACTGCTGTTTTGACCTGATGAACACAGCTGAAAGGCTGAAGATTAAGTTTTAGGGGACTGGTGGGTTTTTTTGGTTTGTGTTTTTTGTTTTGTTTTTTAACACTAAAGAAATGTGGTGAGGACTGGTGTGTTGGTTAAATTGACGTTTGTAGAAACACTGCTAGAACTGTGTTTATGATGTGTATGAAAGTACCTGAAGAGTAGAGTGTACTAAAACAGCTACGCTGCAAGCATTAGAAAAAGAGCAAACTTTGTATTCTTTACAATAATGTTTAATATTTCTTCAGAAAAAGTTACTTGCTACAGCTACACAACTCTCTGGAGCCTGGGAGCCTTCTTACCTCCAGGGAAGAAAGAATATTTCAGTTTGCAGTCCATTGCTTTTGTACCAGATGAGTTTTGAACACAAATTACTGTATTACTCACTGATTTGACATTCTTTATTGCGTGGCTGAATAACAGAGCTGAAATCAGCAGATTTTACAAGTGTCATGAAAACAGATTTCATTTCAATTAGAAAGTGCTTTTGATGTTTTTTAACAAACTGGTTTTGCATTAATTGGATTAATTTGGATGAGTGTTAATGGATTAATGAGTTAATTAGTGCCTTCTCTTTTTGCCTTTTGATATAGGAATCAGGAACTGAAAGACTTGGGAGAACTTGCTCCTCACTGGGACAATATGCGCAAAAGTGTTATTGCTCACTGTGATCAGATGTTGAGCATGTACCAAGATACTCTTGCAGAGCTTGGGAAGCATACAGGTATGGAAGTAGCCTCTCTCCTTCTGGGACAGTTAAGAATTAACTAGATTGGTCATTATTAAGTACTGGTGTATTCAGCAGAAATAAAACACATAAAAATGAAGTATTTGTAATCACTTTGTTTCTGAAATACTAACAGATGCCCTATTTCCTCTTCTGATTTTTTTTCATGCATTCCATCAGTTTTTCACAGTTAACATGGTACATGGTTACACAGCAGCAAAAAAAAAATTGAAAAAGTGGTGGTGGGGGGTGGTGTTTTAATTGCACATTCCCTTGAATATGCTGCTCTCCTAGTATTGAATACCATCTGCCAATTGAAACCAGCCTTAGAGGTACTTTTGTCAGTTTTTCTTGAAACCTAACTTAAGTTACATTTAACAGTCTGCAGGAGAACAGTAACATGTAGCTACGCTTTGCATATTCTTAGTGTAGTAGTTGTCATTGCCCACGTTGCGCCAGAAAAACACAGAATTAATACAGGGTGGGCAGTCTGTCCTCAGTCCAGAAATAGCAGTATGTATTGCCTTGCTTTTTTTCATGTGGAGACGGTGGTCTTATATTCTGATGTGCACTGGGTCCTTGTTCAGTTAATACCTGCAAGAGTCAGGGACTATAATGTGTTGTAGTGTCTGCATGCCAGTGGGATAAGACGGCATCAGTGACAAATGTGCAGGAAAGGCAGCTGGTCTTTTCCTCCTGTAGTAATTCATACTCATTAAAAGAACAAGAAAAGACTGCAGAAAGAATTATTTCTTCTTCTGAATTTCTTTTCATTTGATTGTTCACAAATCATTCAAGGAACTTACGATAATTCTTTCCTATTTTGTGAGACTACTGGAATTATATCCTGGATAACACTGTATTTTTGGCAACGATGTCTGTCTTTTTATAGTATGCCTTTCTGTCTCTTCCTGCTGGTGCACCTTCTCTCCCCCACCCAGTTTTTGAGATGTTCTGGAAGGAAATGGGCACATTTGTTCTGAATTACTACAAAGACCTTGTTGTTGGTTTTGCTTTCTTGATGGTGTTACATTTCTAACACCAGTCCTCACAATCACCATCTCAAATATGTGGTTTTGATGACTGTGCTGCCATTATTGCTTGCGTATGTTGTTTCCCTCTATATTCTCACCACTAGATGTTCCCAGTGTGGCCTTACTCCCACAATTGTGTGTGTAGGCAAAGCAGTTCTAATACAGGACTGAGCCTGTGATTTTTCTGATTGCTCTGGGATAGCTTTCTTGGTCACAGGAAAGGAGAAATCCTGTTTTAGTGTATGAACAAAAACCAGTCTCTAACTGAAACTAAGCATTTTGGGATCAGTTGATCACCTGCTTAAAAGTGTGGGGGAAAAAGCTCATCTGTTAAAATAAATGTTGTATGAAAAATTGCATTTGGGTTGCAAAAGTGTAATTTCTTGTATTTATGATCGCTTACCATCATCAGAATATTCCAGTTCTGATTTCGGCAAACTAGCTCCTGATCCATTGTGACCCTTCCTGTGTTTCTGTGTTTTAACTGAAAACATATTTTAATATATTTTATTGATTTGCTGATTAAATTGTGAACACACTTCATAAAGTATCATATGAAGGCAATAAATACAGATTATGAAGGAATCAGTGTAATAATTATCCCTTGCAGGGAAATATTGAAATGACCTTTTGAGATTTAAAAAAAAAAAATTTGACAATGTAATCTATTAAGCATAAATCCTGCAAGGCCTGTATTGATCCAAGTGAATTTGAAAAGGGTTAGTGATGTTAAATGACCTGTCTTCGCTGTGGTTTGAGAGAACTGCAATGGACCAGGGAACCTGAGATTATTGAGGAAGACAGAACCAGCACATGTAAGAAAGAGTAGGAACATTTCTTCGAAAACAAATCAGAAAACCAAAGCAACCTAACAATTGTAGTGAAGGTAAGAAATAATGAGGAGGTGTTAATTTTGAGGCCAACAGTCAGGTGCATACCTAAATCTCGTTTCTGCAACAACCCTTTTTCTGCCCCCCTTGCTAATATGGTGCCAGTAAAATACTTTTTTGTACTTGGAAAACCCCTGATTTTTACATCTTGTCTGAAAAGTTACTTTAACATTTGAAAACTTGCTTTATTGTGATCAGTGGTATATGTGCACATTCTAAAGCCAAATAATAGCACAGTCCTTCTAATGAAGACAGTATTTACTTTTAACCCTGCACTGTAGTATTTTTTTTTTCTTATTCAACCACTAATTAAATTAGGTTATAAATCCTCTGAATAGTGAGTGTCCCTTTAAAGTTCTTCCTTAGAGGTCTAACATTTTAAAATTATAAATATGAAGGGGACGGGCAGGGAGATGTACTATGTGTGTGTATGTAGAGCTAGGCTAAAATCTCAAATCTGCGTTTTG
Organism: Phaethon lepturus; assembly: GCF_000687285.1. NCBI lineage: Eukaryota > Metazoa > Chordata > Aves > Phaethontiformes > Phaethontidae > Phaethon > Phaethon lepturus. The sequence goes on along the minus strand of NW_010542569.1, from coordinate 42,996 downwards.
ATCCTATAGGCAGAATAGGATTTGGCTGCCCAAAAGTAAAACATAGAGCGCATTCTTATATGCTTCTATTGTCCTTACTTGACTTCAAGCAGATTTTTTTTTCTTCCTAGATCGTTTGAAAAAGTAATTGCAATTTGCTGTGAAACAAGAGATTAATCTCCCTGTATATAGTTTTCAGAAGTTTGTGCCTACTGCTTTTTTTTTTTCAAAGGATTAGGATGGATGTAGATAAAATTCATTTCATGTTTTAAGATACCCTGGTTCCTCTTCCATTCCCATTTGGGATGGTTCTCCTCTATAAACAGTACACATTGTAACTTTAAAAACAAGATTATAGTGTTTGATAAGAAAGCAAGACAGACATGGATTTGACTTCATACTGTAGTTGCTCAAAAAATAATGTTGAGAGTACATTTAGAGATTGGAAATGTAAGTATTCACAAGGTAGAAAATGATAAGATTAGAGATGTGAGTAAAACTTTAATTCAGACTTTTCAGGTCAACATATTTCAACAGTCTTTACTTTCCCATTGTCAGTGTTTCATGCCAAAAAAAGATTTTGCTTTACCGTTCGGCCTGTGTAGGCATCATACTTCATCTTAGTCAGCACATTGCCCACATGAGGGTTGAGGCAGTCCTTTCCATTCTGAAACAGCTTGAAAATTGCAGTGCTCTGGAGTACCCCTGCATCTGCGCTGGAGATCCAGCTCTGCTCGGAAGTAGGCACCCATCCTAGTAGGGGTCGTTTGCAATCAGCAGTACTTCTAGTTAAGAACTGGACAAGGTTGGTTTTCTAAACTGGATCAGGCTTCTGTTATCTGGCCTCAGATGCAGAATTTCTGAGTCAGGTTGTTATTTTGGGAGGCCTTATCTTAAAATAAGGCCTGCAACTGGCTGCATTCCTCTAGGAAAGCAATGGAGTGCTTTTGTCTTTGCTTCACCACCATGTTGGCAGCTGGAGATACGTGGAAGCACTAACTCATTGACACTCTTCTCCCTCCTTGGTAGATCAAAAGCAGGGTTAATGTTAACGTGTTTAGCATTTTTGCTTTTTTTTCTCACTGAACAATTGCTTTCTTTAACAAGTGGCTTTTTACATGTCATAAACAATTCTGAAGGCAATTCTGAAGGACCAACTCCATCTAAGTCATCTAGGTGCAAATATCTCCAATGTCCTTTTGTATCAGCGCTAGGGAAGACTCTGTTCACTCATAAGCAGTGTATAGAAGGGGAGATAGCATCTGTAAGTAATTTTTTTCCAAAATACTGCCACATTTCTTCTATACAATCATATGTTGGGTTTTCTGAGAGATACCTACTTCATGCTCAGCTGAGCTATTTGTGGAATTTAATGGAGGAGGCTGTTGTTAGTAGACTACTTAATTTGTTTTTAAAATTGAGAGATTGCAGTGAAAGCATCAGGAGACTGCATTAGTGTCAGACAGCAATTTTGGCTTAGCTGCATATTCGCTGAAAATGGAGGTTTAAGGAAGTTATTTAAGTTGCTTTGGCTTATCCTCAAACATGGGTGAGATTTTAGAGAATGCCAAGTATTTTTGTTTCAAGGAAACGTAATAACAGGAATCTAAAAGGATTAGGTAACATCAAAACAAATAATTTCAGGTTAATCTGAAACACAGATTTGGTGATTTTGGGAGGGAATAGAACTTTGAAACTTTTGTTTGTTTGTTTTAGTTTGACCTGAAGTGATTTCCTGTGCCGCCCCCCCCCCACTTACCCCCCTGATTTTTTTTCCCCTCATTTCAGTCATCAAAATGAAAATTCTGTTATTCATCCAGCCCTAGAAGAAGAAGAAAAGACAATCGAGGTTAAGGCAATTGAATATTGCTTTGGAGAATTGGACACTATCCCTGCCTCTGTCACACAGTTCCTTTGTGACACTAGGCAAGTCAGACTTCAGAAGTGGTTAGTGTGTGGTGTTCTTTTTTTGGAAGCCTGGCAATAGATGCAAGCTGTTTTGCAGAAGTACTCAGTACTTACGGATGTAATTCAGCTCACTGGGAGCTGTGCCTCCAAAACGGAATGTGATGTTGCATTATAATGCGTGCGCTGCAGAATGAGATTCTCTGTATCTCATATTGATGCATTCTTTCTTAAATGCTTCAACCTTAAGTTATTCTCTGCCATTAGAATGAGTAAAATTATAACCCTTTTACTCACCCAGCTAAAATTATTCTACAAACATTTGTAAAGCCCTTAGAAACTGTAGTGATGCATGCAGTAGACAGATTTGAGAAAATTAATAATCCTGTCTTTGTGGGAGGCTTGAGGAATATATTTGAATCTGGATAACGAAGTAGAAGTTGGAAACAAAATATTGAATCACTGCTGCGAAAGTGAGCAGTAAAGACCCTAAACATTCAATGACCTGGAAGAAGCTAGCATGTAGTATGTCATTGAAGTTTATTGCACAGTTCCTCTTCAGGTGGATGTCAGGTGAAGGTTGCATCTATATTGTGGTATTTCCTAACTTTGAAGAGTTTAATCTTACAACAATAATAACACCACCTATTTTAATAGAGAGAATGTAGTTTTCTTGGTCCTTAAGTACAACTTACTAAGTTATTTAAAACAAACGAACTATACTGAAAGTTAGTTTTATCATATGGCAAACTGGCAAAAACAGATTGAGATATTAATTCCACTACATGGATATCTCATACCTGAGTAACAGAATAACTGATAGCAGTGGGTGGTTATTATCCCATATGTTTCTGGCACTGGACAGGAAGGGATTCTTGCTTCATGGGTCTTCCCTGAAAAGAGAAATAACAAGACTGGGCAATGCTGCATGTGTTCAGCTCCAGGGAGAGCAGGCTTTCCTCCTGTTCTCCCTCCTACTCTTCTTTTGCCAGTCCCTTTTAATCTGCTGTTAGCTCATTCACCTCTTAGTCTGCCAGTGTTTCCTTGTCGCCGATCCAGTTATCATTCCTTAAGCTTTGATCTTGGTCTCAGCTGAATTCTCATAAATAATCTGCCCCCTTTCTGTTTTCTTTCCTAATGGTTTCCAACCTCCTCACCTGCACTGTTCGCATTTCTTTTCTGATACAGTTTGAGTTCCCTTCACTGCTCCCATAATTTTGCCTTTCTGCATTTCCCAGATGCAGGTTTCCTGCTATTATTCCTCATCATCTGTGACTCCTGGTTTAAGCCTGCATCCCCAGGTTTCCTATCAAATCTGAATCTTTGACTCCTGTCAGTTGCTTTTCTTGCTACTGTTGCTCTTAATTTTTGTAAAATTATAATGTTAAGTTACTAAGCTTAGGCAGCAGCCTAAGCTGATCTGGAGCATCATTGATGCCCTCTGGCAATGTCATTTGCATTGGGAGGCTCATGTCAGCATCTGTGACAGTTTCAACAGATAGCCTCTAGGAAATCTTGATTGATCAAGTCAACAAGAAGAATGTCAAAATTTCCTTTATCTCTTTTTTTTCCCCAAGAAAAGGTCAAACCTTTCCAAAGTGTTTGTTTTTTTTTAATCCCACCTGAATCAGAGGAGTTTTAGTCCAGATGATCAATAGTTGGCAAAATGATAGGATGCTGAAAGAATGGTCTAAGTAAATGTTGGGCTACCTGAGTGAGAAGGTAGGACCACTTCTCTTCCCTAATCTACACCCTTTTCTTTTATATATATGCTGTATCCAGTACCTCCAGGGAAATTAAATTTTCATGCTGTCAAGCTTTAATTATATTCCTTTATACCACCATAGACTTACTCATAATATCATACCTTTGAAGTATGCAACCAGATTTTTTTTTTTTTCCAGAGCATTGTGCTTCTTGTGATTATGGCTTTTTAGAAAGAAAACTAATTTATAGCTTTTCTGAAGCTACTTTATATTTCTTTATTTGAACTTTCTAGGAAGAATGCATAGCCTAGGCAATATAATACTTTTGTTTTAAGAAAAAAAATATTACTTGGTGAAAATGTAGTACCATCATAGCTCTGTACCCCTGTGTTTTTAGCACATATAATAAACATAATGCACATTAACTGTGACATAATTTCCAGCAGAGTACAGACTGATTTCAGACAGCAGGAAAAATATCTATCACCTTGAATAAAAAATTAGATTGTTCTGTGAATTAAAAGCTGTTTTGTTGCTTCCATTATGGATACATGCTGAGAGTCGGTTAGTGAACCATTCTTCTCCTAATATACAATTACACATTAAAAGTCAATTAAAGACAACTCCTAACATACAAGTACTGTCCTCACGCTAAAAAGAAGACAAAACATCTGCTGGGTGCTTAAGTTAATGATTCTTTAAACTTTTGTTTTTCAGGTTCTTCCTTCAAATCAAGCTGTAGCAAAGGAGAGAAGACATTAGAATTCATCCCAATAAATCTTCATCTGCAAAGAATGCATGTGCATAGTCCTCGATTAAAAGGTAAAGCATATTCTGTGGAGAAATTCCCTAAGTATAACAACATATGCTTTGAAATGCAATTAGAATTGCAACTGAGAGGTATGGTTGCCATGTTAGCCCTTTTTAAGATGTAAATATCTTTATATATCCAGTTTCAAGGATGAACATTAAGTGGGCTTCCTTTCAGATTAAACCTTAAAACCACAATAGAACTGAAAGGTATGCTGTTCAGAGAGTTGAATCTTGGTAATTTTGAATTTTTCAGTGAATGGAAGGATATAGGCAACAGTCTCGTTAAACTTCGTAGGTGGGACATAAAGATGCTACAGATGAAAAACATGGAAAGCAACAGTATTAAATTGATTATTTTTTATTAAACTTATGTGCAATTTTGGCTTACGTGGATTTGGAGAAACAAATATCACAAGAAATACAGTGATTTTTAAAGAAAATTCAGAGATTCATTTCATGTTGCATGTGTTTTGCCAATCAGTAAAGTTTGTACAGTATTAGCTTGTTTGTAAGATTCATGCAATATGGCTTGATACGGAAGGTTTCTTGAATGACTAGGTTGTTGCTTGATTTTTTGGCTTGGTGGTTGTTCAGGTTTTTTAATAAAATCAAAATCAAGCTTCCAAATTCATTATTTAAAAATCTGTACTGCTGTACAAGTGTTTAATTTTTCATTTTGTTTAATGGGCTCTAGAAACTTTCTGTGTGGTTATTTCCTGCCTTTGTTTTGTGTACATATCTGGAACCTGCCTGTCTTGCTGAAGGGTTTGATTTCCTTCTCTCAGGTCTGTGCATCTGCTTCTAAAACCCAAGCTTTCAGTTTTGGATGTTGTTTGGTATATTTCTAGAGCAATTGAGTATGTGCTGTCCGTAGAGGACCACACTTAAGTAAATCATGAGATCAAAGAAGTGACCAGCTTGCCCAAATTTTTCTACAAATTCTGAAACCTGCACCCAGACATACTGCCACTGAGATAGATCAGAAGTCTTGAGTCTGTGCTGAAACTTAGGAATCAGGTCCAAAGTTAAAGCTATGCAAGGGATTTCTCTGCCTCATCTTCTGAAGCCACAAGTTTTAGATACTGATTGCAGATCTTGGAAAACTAAGGAGTGGTTAACTAAACTTCTTTTAAGTTCTTAAAATAAATTCCAGGGGTGTTGTGCTCATTTTTTTTCTGTGATACTCCACACAAATAAGTAAATGCAGAATAAATGTTCACTGAAATGTATTGGTAACCTAGGCGTGGTTAAAAATACTCTGTTGTAGCAGTGCAGAACTAATGCTGTCATGATTCATACCGACACACTGCACAACGTTCAGTAAGATTCACATCCGTCTAGGGCATCAGCTTAATTTTTCGTTGTGATCCATAATGCCAGAAAAGCCAGTCTTACCTGTTTTGTTTCTAAGGTGGTTGGGTTTTTTACCACTGTGCCACCAGGGAGAGTGATAGAGCACAGCACATTTCCTCCCAGAGACTGCTGGGCTGAACTCACCAGGTGATGCGAGTTGCACGGTTCCATTAAGGACAATGTTAATTCTAAACTTAATATATCCTGTTTTTGAAGAAGCCTTAATGATCCCAGAGCTACTTGTGCCTAAATCAGCTTATTCAGTGCTACCCTGTGCCACATAAGCATTTGCTTAGTGTTAAGTGCAAGTATCTTACTGATTGTGCTGAAAATACTGCGAACTTCTAATACCTTCTGGAAAGGGGGATAATTTTCTGTAATATTGTCTGTGATTCTGTTTAATACAGAATTCTGTTGCTGGTGCTTACATACAGTTTTAGCAGCATCCTTTACAGATAAAAGATTATATTGATACATACATATGAGCAAATCATAGTGCAGCGAATAATTTGTTCATAAATTGAGATCTGTTAAATTTGCTGTCAACTGTAGAAACATGGAAATTAAACTCTGTAAGGTTTTTGCCTTATAAATACACTCTGCATCTAAACACATTGTACGACAGTGAATACAAACAATAATTATAGGCGTATTATTCTGTGTACTGCTGATGTTCATCCACATCCATGCTGGAACATAGGGACTTCTGATTATCTGTTAGATACTGTATTGGTTCAATATTTTGTTATTTCTTTTACTAATATGACAGCACAAATTTTAATTTAGCTGATGCTTTGAATTTATTTAATTAACTCAAAAGCATTTTTAGATTTGTAATGACTAAAGGTGTCCAGAACCTTAATTTTACATCTTTTCAAGAAAACCTTTCTGGGAACAGGGCATTGTTTGTTTATTTGCTAAATAAAACAGTGGGATGAAATATGCCGCTTAATCACCCACAACTTTTACACTACTTGAGTTTTGTTTTGTTTTTAATGAATTTTGTCCTTTCTTCTCCATAACCACTTTGCTTGTGGCATATGGTTAATCCATAATTGAAAAGGGTACAGAAAGAGATAAATGTTAGAACCATCTTCTGAATTTAGAACTTCGTTTAAATTATAGAACCCTCCCTTTTTTCTTTAGCTAATGTTCGCTCCACTGACATGAGAATTAGCTAACACTGTTCTCGTTACACCCAAGTTTAGAGATTGCGAAATGTTAATAAAGAGAACTTGGGCTAAAATCAGGGAATTTCTGCCTACACATATTTTTGAAACACTGACACCTTAGTTATGGGGAACTCTTTTTATTTCTCTATATACAAAATGGGTTCCTCAATATATTTAGGATAGTCTGGTAATACTATAGTATAAATATAACACAAAGTAATTGAAGATTGTTATTATATTTGCCTTTGGCTGGAGAAATGATTTCTGTACCTATTCCATAGCCACTGTCCCATCTGTTTCATTTACCGAAAAAAGTTTCATTTTATGAGCACTAAAGAGTTGTGTCTTGTATTAGATATATACACTTCGAACAGTTTGTAGCAATTGCTAATCATTCTGGAGTAAGCAGCACTTTGACATCAAGTTAGTCTTTCTCATCTCACGCTTTGGTTGGCACCTGGAATATAACCAGGAGACTGATAGGAGAAGAGAAAAAAAAACTAAAATAAAAAAAAGCGTGTAAACATTCACAGAGGTGGTGAATAAACAAGCTGATGAGCCATAAAGCTGACGTTAACCTTTACACTGCTGGGTATCTTAATTTTGGGAATGCAAGATAGGTTTTAATCCCACCTATCATGTGTATGCACATGGATATGTGCTTTTTTGTTCAACATGTTCAATAACAGATTTACTTTTACTGAGCTTTGATTTGGGTTGTTATTGGGTGCAGACATGGAATAGAAAATACCTGTGTGTTTAAACTTCCAGTAAGAACAGCTTTGAGAAAAATACTGTTTCATTATGGAATATCTGTATCCCTACCCATTTAATAAACAACAAATTTTGCTTTGTTCATCATACTACAGAAGTTAAATTTATATATTGCCATAGCTTTGCTTTTGTCCCTGTTTATACATTAAGTGTGCTTGTTTTAAATAAATTTGGTGGACTGAAGAGGTAATATTTTTTTTTCTTCTGGCTAGTGTGAGACGCTGACTGCCTCCTGTGAAGGCAAGCAGGTTGCTTCAAATTTGAGGTTGAGCTATGCTTGACATAAAATCCTTCAGCTCTTTAAACTGGTCCGACAAAGTTTAGGCTTATGGAACTTCTGCCATGTTGCTGTGGTTGTCTCTGTGTTGCAAAAGCTCTGTGTTTTATTCTGGGAGAAGAAATGAGCAGGTAGTTTATATTTCTGCACAGTGAAGGAATTGTTGGTTTTTGGTGAGTGTGTAACTGGTTTCACTTGTATAAATGGGAGGTGAGTGTATCTTTGAGTCAGAATAATCAGTATGAAGTGATGATTGATTTAAAGCTTAGTTTCCTTGCACTCTAATCTTTTGCATTTTCTTCCTTCAAATTCTCAAGTAATTATTTGAGGAAGGGTTGGGGGGGTAACATCTATTAATTAATAATTTTGGGGGAGCACGCTGACAAGGCATTCCTCCCGAGTCTTGCAGCGATTTCCAGTGTACTGTGCTCTGGAAAGTGGGAGTGAGACTGCCCCGTGCCCATCACCAGGGTCATAGACATTTTCTTTTTATTTGCCGTCCTCACTTTCCCATGTTCGTTTGCGTGGGGTGGGTGCTCAGCTGCTCTGGGTGTGCTTGTGTCTCAAACAGCTACTCCTGGACCATGCTAAGAGGAGGCCACAGACTGAATGAAAGCTTCCTTACTGGGTAAATCCTCCTCCTCAAAAGTAGCTGTAAGCAGGGTCACTATTTATTTTTAAGACAGAGTTGGAAAAAGCACCAGGCTTTAGTCTTTTAAATGTAGTTTCATCAGTTACCTGTAAACATATTCAGAAGCCATTATCTAGTCAACCTGATGGGTTCATCTCGTATTTTGGTTTTAAGGAATAGAACTACTTATTGTCAAGTACCAATGGAGCTCTAATAGCCCAAGATTATGTATTATGGATAAATCTCTATGAAGACCTGAAAGAATGGGCTGTTTAAGAATCTTGAAGCTCACCTGAGGCTAATGAAATTATGTCATTTCTCCTTTTAAGTGGAAATTGAAGAGTCACCAATTCATTAGAGTTCAAATCAATTTGAGTGAATGTGCTTTGAGATTCAGCTCTGGAAGTAAAACATAGTTCATTAACTGTGAATCATTTGTACAGTGTTCTTGCTTTTAGGGATATTTATCATTAGAATGCAAGAAAAGTTCTATTTTAGGAGAGGATTAGACTGTAATTTGCATGGAAATCTTCCTTGATGAATGAAATAGCTCACAAAAAAAAAATCCTCTGATGTTTCCTTTAAAAATACATTTTAAGAATGAGGCATTCTGGCCTGTATCTTTGTACCTCCAGTGAGCTTGGGCACAAAACAGGTACTGTTTAGTGCAAATGTAAATTCTACAAATGTAAATTTAAACTTTAAAGGAATAATTATTGTGGTTTGGGACCCAATTAAATCTTCATCTCTGCACTGACAATCACAGGCATAAAAAGAGAGGCTGTTTTTAAAAAGGCGTTTCATGTCCAGTTCCGTAAGTGTACATCCATAGAAAAAGTTCATCACATATGTCGCAAAACATCAGGTACATATAGAGAGTAACAAGTGTTTGTTGTTTCAGCAAAAATTTCAATAGTATAGTTTATTTCCCATTCTGGTAGCTCATTCAAGTGAAAACTGACTTGCTTTCTATTTATAAGCATATGTAAAAAGTAACTATATATCATAGAACAGAGCTCTTCAGTTTAGCATGAACCAGGTAATTGTATCTGAAAGTGGAAACTAAACAAATTCAAACTAGAAAAGAAGTGGAGAATTTTACTAGTCAGATTGATTAATCATTGGAGCAACTTCTCTGGGAACTGCAGTGAATATTGTCACTTGAACTCTTAAAATCAAGATGAAATATCTCTCTTTTTTAAAGACATGCCTTCACTGAACCAGAAGACATAAGCTTGATGCAGGAATCATTAGCTGTAATTCTGTAGCCTATATTATTCAGGCAGTCAGACTATTCCATCATAACGGTCTCTTTTGACTCTAAAATGTGTGAATCTCTGCATCTCAACACGACTACAAGTTAAATGATGGGAAGGGTAATAAAGTGAAATACACAAAGCGCCAATTTCCTTGGCAGCTTTGTAAACTGCAGAGCTAGAATATTGTTCTACACTGTGCCATATAATTTAGATGTAGCAATAAATCAGGTAAACTTTCTAAGGTGTGCAGGTGGCTGGATGGAAAGATTGATTAGCTCTTGGGCCTCCTTGAGACACAGATTCTCGATTATTCCTTGGGAATAATAGACTTGTCCTCATGTCTTGCAGAGTAGATATCATAGTGTTGCTGTACCTTGGGCCTTGGGCATAGGCACATGCAAATCTCTGTGCTTGTCTGTTCCCGTTTTAGATGCTCTGTATGATGTCATCACCGTGGGAGCCCCAGCAGCCCATTTCCAAGGATTTAAGAATGGTGGTCTCCGAAAACTGCTCAGTAAATTTGAGGCAGAAAGACGGAAGTAAGTATTTTTGTAAGTAGCTAGGAAAATTTCATTGAAGTTGCATTAAAATGTTATGAGCTCACTGAGTAACAAACCAGTTTATCCTGC